>NC_048295.1:475416-665416 GCF_009762535.1 Notolabrus celidotus | reverse complement strand
GGTCCGGCAGCTCAGAGACGAGACACACCAGGTTGCAATTAACAGGATGTGAAAACTGTACCAGGGGCGAGCGAGGGAAGAAGATGATGAGGAACATAGAGAGAGAGAAAGGGAGAGAGTTAGGTAATGCCCTCGTGGAACAGTTCCAAAATAAAGACCTGAGAAAAATGTTAACTGGAAACATAACTCCATAAAGTGTTTAAAGGCTTCGTTTATGTGCTGGTAAAATAAAGACAGGACATCTTCTGCTGCAGGTTTGTGTTATCACAAACAGCTAATTAGTTCTCATGTTGTGGATAAAGTTCTCAGATCTGAGAGGAACACAGAGGAGGAGAGGAGAACAGGACTTTAATGAGAAATCAAAGGGGCCGTTAAAAGGATGCACGATGAAACAGACGGATGTTAAACGTGGACGGGTAAATTAGAAGCACCTTTAATGCAAAGTGAGGACAGGTCTGTTGAAAGGAATGAGGGGTTTTAGATTTAACACACAAACAGGAAGTTATTTGAAAGACAAGAACTGATCCTGCACAAGCATCATGGGAAATGTAGGACACTGGTTTCTCACCTGGCCGCTCAGACGTCTGAAGGTGAAGAAGGATGCGTCTCTTCTCTTCAGCTCTGCAGACAGAAACAAACACAGACCGTCACTGAACTGAGAAACAACAGAAGAAGTCACAAACAGACGAGAGCATGTTTACAGGAGACGCACGCTGCAGCAGTGCTGGTCCGTTAAGAGGTTTATCTGTTCTGTTTGCAGCATCTCATGCTGGTCGGACGAAGCAGAAGAAAGCTTCTCCCAGAGCTGTCAGGCCACGTTTGAGTCGGACTGCAGCTCTCCTCCACACAGTCCATCATCCCATCTAGTTCAAAGAGCGTCTAGCTGCAGGTCTTTGTGAAAAGCCCGGTTGGATATCTTTTATGTTCAAGATGTAGGACTTCTTCGGACGACTTTGATTATTTATTTATTCCACTTCTCTCGTGTGATAGTGCCAATATTTTACAGGAAAGCGCTCAGCTTGCTCTGAAATTCATGTTGCTTTATTGTAGCCTTTGAAAGTCCTCTTTTTTTGAACTCTCTCTCTCTCTCTCTCTCTTCCTCCTCTCTCTCTCTCTCCCTCTTTGCTCTCACAGCCCCCCACCACATCTTCCCCACCTTCCACACGCCGATCCCGATTGACATGCGCCATCACGAAGGACGGTACCACTACGAGCCCCACGCGCTGCACGCCATGCACGGGTAAGTGGCCTGCTTTAGTCCACATTGATTTGAGCGTGCAGTCAGAGGAAACACTCTGAAGTGTGCAGGTTAGAGTCGTCAGATCTCTCTGATGTAAATCTTCACTTCACATGTGGTTACTCGCGTACAGCAGCAGCTTGTTTTCCTCTGTAACTCTGGAGGGTTGGCTTTAGAGAGCATGTTAGCAGGCGCTGATGAGAGCTGAGCGTTCGCCAAGTTCAATATCAAAAGCAGATGACAACATGCTGACTTCCAAAGTGAATAATCAATGCTGCTTCTAAATTTCCCCTCTGCAGCCCTTGTTTCCAGTACAGTTTGATTATGTGGGCAGGCTCTGCTCTTTTGGCTCCAGCTGTCTGGGGATCAAACACTCTGATGGTTTCAGAAGTCGACTCGCAGTCTGAAGATTCTGCGCTCCAGAAATCTCAGAGCAGAGAGAGGAAAATCTCTGTGTGGAGAGGAGATGTTTCAGAATGTGAGGCGCTCATGGATTCAGGGTTTGATGTGAACTGGACTTGATTTGTTGCAGGTGAAGTTTGCAGCGAGTTGTTCAGATATAAAGTAGAGATGATATTTAACTTCCTGTTGATTTAAACATAAAAAGGTGAATCATAAATCTCTGTCAGTGCGCTCCATTAGCAGCGATCTGCAGGACCGGATCCATCACCGATGACATAATGCGTCCAACCTGCGTCCAAACCTCTTTATATTCATTAATGGTTGTTGTGCGGCTAATCTGTGTGGTGCAGGCCGTGTTGGCCCCGAGCTAACGCCATAATTAAACTCTCAGAGAGTAGAGGTCACAGAACAGGCTGTGTGTGCTGCAGCAGCAGTGCTGGAGGTGAGCTGCAGGGCTGGTCTGCTGTGGGGCTCGGTAACAGATGCTTTCCCATTTATTTTCCTGAGGGGGAATTCAGCTCGGAGGGAAACACACAGCAGAGTGCAGGATTTATACATTTGTTACTCGTATGGAGGAGCAGGAATCACTCTCCTCCTGCTGGGTGAAATCTTTAAATCTGAGAGATGATGAAAGAACGAGGATGCAGTTAAAGTAAGAAGTCTTAACCTCAGACACAGAGGTTTAAACTTCTCTGTGGAGGTTTTATGAATGGATGCTGGTGAGTTCAGAGTTCTGCAGCAGAGAGATGAAGTTCATCTTCAGCTTGTGAATCACCAGGAGAGCCTGAGCGCTCTGTGGCACACTTTGAATCAGAGCAGCGAGCTTCCTGCGGGAGCTCAAAGTTACTTTATCACAGGAGGGAAAACTGGCAGCGGGACAAAAAAGTCAATAGAATTCTCCAAATAGTTCTCTTCCATTTAAATTCACAGATTTGATGGTGATGCATACTTCGCGCCTGGCGGGAGCAGGGCTATTCATCACACCGGCGGGGAGAGTGGAGCGTGGGGGAAGGGGGGGGCGGCTGTCCACGGACTCGGCCACCTTGATTAATGTGATTTGATCTTGACAGTGGACCCCTAATTCATCAAGACCTTGATCTAGCTGTCGCTCCCCCCTGCCTGTGCCAAATTCACCTAATTACAGGAACATTGCGCAGCAAATTAAGTGCGGTGTCATTTGTCGTCTGGTGCGGCACTCTGTTATCCACTGGTGGCAGCGTGTCAGAGGTCCCCTCCCTGATTGTCTAACATGACATCTCTGCGCTGAGCTCTTTATCATTGTTTGCATATAGCGTAATGAGAGGCCGGGTTATTTTGTCAAGCCTGTCATAAAAGCAGAGAAGCCTCCTTTCTCTTCCTGCGGATATACTGAGGAGCTTTTTCCTTTCCTGGCCGGGCCGTCAGACCAAGGAGGAAGAGGGGGACACTTCCTCCTTGTGATGGTGCGTCTGAGGACAGGACCAGGCTGAGTCCAGATAATCTGAGAGTCCAAGGGAGCAGCTTTTAGACGTTAAAGACTAACAAGGAGAGCTCGGACTCTCGGCTGCTCAGCCTCGTAATCCTCCACTCATAGGTCCAAACAGCCAGCTGGATGTGAACAGGCGACCATGTTCAGGTGTCACATGTTAAAGAAGGTGAAGTGACCGCTCTCAGGACGGATCAAACTCAGGACGAGTTTGTAAGGAGGCCGTAACTCACAGCATCGTGATCTGTTTGTTTGTATCTAGGTCATTTCTTCCTGCGCATGAAGAGGGAGACGTTCAGGGTATTCGGGGTATTGGGTTTGAGGGGGGGGTGAAGTGGGGGGTGGGGTGGGGAGGAGGGTTTGCCTGTTAAGTTGGAGGTGTCTGCTTCACACAGCCGACTCATAAACCTACAGCGGGAGTTTATTCTGCCGCACGCTGGATGCTGTGATTTATCTAAATCAGAGCGCTCCCCGAGCCCGACACTGGAGACGAGACTAACTGTCACACTGTAATTCATCTCTGGTGTCACGGCACACACACACACACACACACACACACACACACACACACACACAGAGACAATAGAACAGAAACATTTGTACAGCAGGTGAAAAAGAGGAGGACTCCCTCAGGTCCACGTTGCTGCTCTCTCAGAGTCTCAGTCTTTGTTTTAATGGAGGATATTTGCTTCAGTCTCTTCAGCGTGAGGTTTGAAGCTTCCCTCCGTGTTACAGTGTTCATGTTTAAAGTTTAACTCAGACACAATGAGCAGTTCAAACCCTCAGAGGGGGGGCAGAGCTGTCGTTGTGAAGCAGGAATCATTTATTAAACAATTTTCAAATCAAGTCATGGAAAAAAAAAAAAAAGCTCCATGACTGAAACAGCAACGTTCCACTGTAATGCATGTTTGTGTGACTAAGCTGAGTATGTGTCTGAACAGACCTGTGAAGTCCTGCACCTCGTTAAGGCTTTAATATCATGTCAGCAGCTGCTGCAGAGCGAGCCCTGAGAAACCAATGTAAACCAGCAGGAACACAGAGACTAAAGTCATGTCTGCCCCGAGGTGTGAGAGGTGACACGCATGATTCACTTCCTTTAAATCTCACCACTAACTACGTGTCTGAGACACGGCAGCTGCTGCAGGTGTGTTTCTCTGAGGCGGAGGTGAGAGGACGTTTGCATGTTAGGAAAGAGAGCGGGGGACGCTCAGGCAGCAACGAACGCCTGTGCACCTCTTTCTCATATCTGTGAAGGGATCTGTAAGACTCAGACCCTCAGAGAGAGAGAGTCTGTGGGAGGAACATCTGTCCCAGAGACTGTCGCCCTGCTGCAGGGTGGAGCGGCGCAGATGGACTTACAGGAGGTTTGTACTTTGCAGCATCCTCTCCAGAATAATGCACATTACAGAGGTGAGAAGGAAACCTTAGTGCAGTCAGAGCGATGTGAAGATGTTCTTGTGAACGCACGGTCAAACACCGTCCTGGAGAATCGGAAATAGCCGACCCCCTCCCGCTCTCAGCCCGCTGCCCGGCGCCACAGAAGGTTGCGCTTCAAAGCCCGAGCATTGTGTTTGCCCAGACGCCCAGAACCCTCCTCCCTCCCCACGGCCTGACCCTGTGAATATGAGAATATGACATGATAACTCTGAGCGCCCTCTCCTTCGTTATGATGGAATACTCTTCATCAGACTCAGAGAGTTGGAGGAGCTTGTTAGCAGTAAACAAACCCTGGTTCAGAGACGGACACAGCTCACCTGCTGGCTGTTACATGATGAGAGCTTGAATTATTCACCCTGACCGTGGGGATGATTATGTTTTTAGATGAGGAGTTAGAAAAACAGAGTTTCAGCTGTGATGCAACACAACAATCTGAGGGGTAATGATCCTTTGTTGGATGTTGGACGGAGGAGAGAGTGTATTTTTAATAAAGCGTCTGTGTGGAGAGAGAGAACGGAGGAGCACAAAGGAAAGTCTGACAGAGATCAGGTGGTTAAACTTCCATCTTTGAAGTACTCGCCAGAAATCTGACTGTGGTCATGTTTGAATACTTTGACTCTGAGAGATGTCTGGAGGTGTCAGGCTCAGATTCTCAGATCCTCCGTCTCTGATAAGTGACACCAACAGGGTCCCTGTGGGTGATAACGTCACCTGGACATACGACACTTCCTCCCTCCCCCTCTGCTCGCCTCTGTGACCCCGATCTCACCTCAGACTCTCAGATCTGAAGATGGATTCAGAGTTAGACGTGATCTCACTCCTGAAGACGTCTGTGTCTCTCTGAGGTGCCGGCTCAGGATCAGGTTTTCAGGGGGATTACTGATGATGATCGCTGGGGGAGTCTGTGGAGTGTGAAGATGCTTCAGGTGGTCTGGTCAGAGCGGGGACGTGTTCAGTTCGAGAGAGGAGTCTATTCCTCACTTCCACACACATCATCGTCCTGCACAAAGACTCCCCTACAGTCCCTTACAGTCCCCTAGAGTCCATGTATTCCTGTTTGTGTTATATATCTACTGTTTTAGAAGTCCTTCAGAGCTTCTAACTCTTTTGACATGCTGACTAATCTGTCTTTTCTTGTGATCTCCCTCAGCCCTGCAGGTCTGACCGGCAGCCCCGTCATCTCTGACATCTCCCTGATCCGCCTCTCGCCTGCAGCCGGGGACTCTCCCTTCAGTCCGCCTCACCCGTACGTCAACCCTCACATGGAGCACTACCTGCGCTCGGTTCATGGCAGCCCCACGCTCTCCATGATCTCTGCGGCCCGAGGACTCAGCCCTGCTGACCGTAAGTTCCTCTCATTACTTCTCTCTCTCTCCCTGTCCCTCGTCCTGTCCCTCGTCCTGTCCCTCGTCCTGTCCCTCGTCCTGTCCCTCGTCCTGGCCCTGGTCCTGGCCCTGGTCCTGTCCCTCATCCTGTCCCTCGTCCTGTCCCTCGTCCTGTCCCTCGTCCTGTCCCTCGTCCTGGCCCTGGTCCTGGCCCTGGTCCTGGCTCTCGTCCTCACCCTCTCTTTGTTTCCTTCCATCGTTTTTAGGTCCTGTGATTAAAGTCTGGAGATAACGTGTGTTACTTCTTTCTGATGTTTTTGTCTCTCCACCTGAGAGAGAGTTTCCTCTGATGGGTCACAGGAGGAATAACTAAGAAGGATAGAATAAGCTGACCTCTCTCTCTCATGATGTATCCCTCCTTCTGTTCTTCATGAATCCCTCTCATGTATCGGCCTGAGTCCATGTGTGTGCTGACTGCAGACGGCTAACAGAAGCAGGATGCTCTGATGCTCAGCTGGGAGCAGAATGAAGTGATCTCAGGCTGCAGCACACAAACACTTAAACATGAATGGTTCCTTCAGCAGGGAGACCTTGACCTGTGCTCCCAGGTGCTCTGAGAGAGAAATCTGTGGAGGTTGATTAAAGAAAAACCTCATCCCGGCAAATACTTCTCCAGCCCAGAGAAATGTAGCAGGACGCGATGACAACTCTTTCCTCAGCACTGAATTACAATAACAGATTGGAGCAGGGCGGCGGGGGGGGGAGCATAAATCTTCTTTTACAGTCTGTCAGTCGTAATGTGGTCGGGCTTTAAACGGGAATATAAGCAGCCGCACCTGAGATCTGCCCGAGATAGAGCCAAGACAGAGGAGAGAGTACAGAATGCAAATAGCCGGTTGAGAGTCGAGGCCTTGAGTTCGGGAGGATTTGATGTGTTCCAGGTGACCTTCCTCTTCCCTCAGACATCTGACATGTAAGTTAGGACAGCATCCTGTCCTCAGATGCAGCTTTGATAGTCTCTGGTCTCTCTCTCTGCTCACAAAGACTTTCATTTGATGAAGAGAAAGTCTCTGGTCTTCATCTCCTCCTCTCCTCAGCACTCTGGAGTTTCTGAGGTTGAAATGTGATCCTGTAGAGGAAGCTACTTCAGCCATGAAGTCAGGCCGAGCAGGGCGTCTGCTCTGTCTTAGGTCCAGAGCCGTGATGGAGTCTGAAGGATCACTGAGGAGCAGATCCAGGAGGAACCGGTTCATACAGGGCTGTGATTGGCTCTGACACTCTTTACTAATATTTCATCAGAGTCCGTTAAAGCTGGCGGGTCTTAGAGGGACGGACTCTGAAAGGTGTCAGACTGTTTTCCTGGAACAGTGGACCGGGTCTGAGGGAGGCGCTGGGGGTGGGGAGCACCTACACGGGCCGCTGCACATCATCGACCCCGCCCCACCCGCCCCGCCGGCCCCTCAGTCCATTCAAAGATCTCCTCAGCGTGAGGCGGGACACACAAGGAATTCACCCTTTTTCTCACCCTCCCCTGTCTCTCCCTGTCCCCCCTCCCCCTTCACAGTGACCCACGAGCACTTAAAGGAGCGGGGTCTGTTCGGGCTTCCTCCTCCTCCTCCTGGGGCAAGTCCAGCAGAGTACTACCACCTGATGGCCAGCCACCGGAGCCCCTACAGCGAGCTGCTCATGCAGGGGGCCGGGGCCAGCGCTGGGGCCCACCTGTCAGACTACATCACGCCTATCGACGGTGAGTCACATGAGCTCCTTTAAACAACACAGAGTAGTCCAGACTCTGAGATCCACTATACAGCACACAAACACAGAGACCGGTCTACATATTAACAGATCAGGAGGGGGTGGAGACATCTGGGAGGTGGTCTCAGCTTTAGATTCAGTGTTGAGGTGAGCATCTGTATGAATACTTTGCCCTTTCGTCTGCATGAGATTAAATAAAAGGTCCGTTCACACCTGACCTCTCTCTGAGGATTGTTACAGTGAGACAGACTCTGAGTCCACCTCTGTCCCTCAGTCACAGGACGGTCTCCTCAGTCCACCGAGCCGCTCTGATGAAGCTGGATGGTATTCCTGTCAGGCCGTGGCGCTCAGGTGGATGATGAAACAAAGATCACAGGAGAGCGTATAAATAAAAAAAGGCTTGTATACATTTTTCATGTCAAAGTACTTCAAACGGCCGACGGGCCTTCAGGTCCAGGCCCTGTGCTGCTCGGTATGTCTCCCTGCTGATCCTGAGCCAGCACTTTTCCATAAACATGGAGGACTTATTGTGCCGCCGTGACATCTCACATGGACGCCATCGCCGGCGTGTTAGGTCACAGCAGGTATATTCTCACTTTGATCCGGCGGCTCGCTCTGCACCTTAAAAGGGGAGGCCTGTCTGCGAGGAGACGGATGGCGGAGGGGAAGTCCTGATGATGGACTCCAGAGAGCGTGTGTGTGATGATACACACCTCCTCCACCTCTGCTCCTCAGCAGACGATCACTTCCTGTTTCAGTGTACAGTAAACCGGTCTGTGTGTGACGGGGTTCAGGACACTTCTCTGAAGTCTGTGTCTCTGTAACTGAGAGACTTTAGCAGACTATCTCAGTCCATGTGAGGCTCCTTCAGTGAAGAAGGAGGGTTAGGAGGGAGTACGTCTCTTCCTCGGTGTCTGTGCAGGCGGTCGGTCTGGGTTAAACTCTCCCCCTGCAGCCTTGTGAATGAGCTGCTGTGTTGTGGTGTCGGAGGCCAGACTTCAGCGCTGAGAGCGGCCGGCAGGCTGCCAGCAGCGTGAAGCCGTCCAGCCGGCCGCACTAAAGCTGTCATAACTTAGACTCCGGCCGCCCCGAACACTGAGCAGACGCTGAGGCCAAAACATACGGAAAGCACGCTCAGGCTCCGTCTCGCCAAAATGTCATTGTTAAGTTATTCAGAGAAACTGTGAGAAGAAAAATCACTCCACCTGCCAAGAGGAGTGTGTTTGGTTATTTCAGGATGTCAGACAAACTGAGAACACATTTCTCCTCCTCCTCCTCCTCACATCCACAGAAGAAGAGTTACAGCTTCTCCACCATGATGCTTTAACTCTAACACTCTGTGCAGCTCGCTCTCCATCAGCAAGGATTCAAAGTATAAACACTGCGTCTGCATGAATTAATCTACCGCAGATCTTTCTTTAAATGTGACTCTATTAGTCCTGAAAGCAGGAAGTGAGAAATAACACGGTTCAACTTTAAGCACCTTTCCCAAGAGTGGCAGAAAGAGACAGCATTTCTCTTCCTCTACTCCCAAACGTTTCCCAGAAGCCTCGGCGTCGCTTGAACCCACAACCTCCTGGTTCCAAACGGTTCAGTTACAGTCATGGAGCGAGCCTCACACACACACACACACACACACACACACACACACACACACACACACACACACACACTCACTCTTCTTGTGGCGGCTGCTGATATAAATCACGATGGAGGCGGGAGGGGAGGGGGAGCTAGACGAGCGGGGCTTTTCCATTGGTCCATTTATCAGGGGAAGCGGCGCATTAATAAACACATCTCCCCAGAGGTGAGGGGAAGTAACAGAGATGAATACGGCTGTACCGACCTGCTGTAACAAAAACACACACCTGATCCTCTACACCTGCCCCCTCTCCCTCCTCCTCTGGTGCCCCCCCACCCCATCAACCTGAGGGGACCTCTTCATGAAGTCCAGCCCCCCCAAACACAAACGTCCCTGCTCATAAAGCCGCACGCACCGGGACGTCCCTCGAGGAGCCGGCGTTGATGTGTCTCCTCTCCAGGTTTTTACCTCATCATTCAAACTCCTCATATCCCAGGATGAAGACCCCCCCCCCTACCTGCCCCCCCTTTAGTCTCAAAGCACCCATTTCTAAACAGATAACATATGCTTGTGATTTGTACACACTTAGAAACAACCTTTGAGCTCTTTTAGTCATTAAGGACGGCGCTGAGAGCGGAGGAAGCAGCATCAGTCAGGGAGCCTCTCACGATCTGTTATCAATAAGAATAAACACCACAGAGCCTGCAGCGTGAGACCGCTCCTCTCTGTCTGAACTACATGTTCAAGACGTCACATGGAGCTCTAATTAAATCAGGTTTCTTTTTTAAAGCTCATGCACGAGGAAGAAAACACCTCTGAGCTTCCTGTTCAACAAAGAGTTGGAACCTCACGTCCCCGTCCAGATCGATGGAATCGCTCTGCATACATTTCCTCTCAGTTGAAATCAATTCTCAGTAAATTGCCCTCATTTAACATCGTGAAGTACGACCCAGACTGTGCGATGTTTATCTGAAGTCATTACAGGGAATTATTGTGCAGAGATTGATTAGTCATGTCTGAATGTTAATGAGGTCGCCACATGTGGGCAGCGACTCCTCTCCTCTCACTCTCAGACCCGACGAAAACTGGAGAACAGAGACATGAAAACCAACAACAAACCGGGACATGGTCCTGGTCTGAAGGGGGTCAAGTAAGGAGACTGTTGATGAAGGACAGGTGTGAGGTGGACTCTTTAATGTCCCCTGAGAAAGGAAAGGAAAGGGATCTTTATGGTCCAGTCTTTGTGACCCATGTCCCTCCTGACACACTTCAACTAGCTGCAGGAGAGCAGAGAAGACTTCTGATAGTCCTCTGCCGGCTCCCTGTAAGCTGTGCACTCATTGACAGAGCCGCTCTGTGTCTGCAGAGGTTTGAGTGTCACAGTGAGGACGCGACAGCATCCATCACACCTACTCGCAGCCTCACCTCCTCCTCCTGAAATAACAGGAGCCGCTGTGAGGAGTGACGCTGTGATTTCAGGAGTGATTGGGTTTTGGACTGAGAGTAGTTAGAGTCTCACAGGAGGAGCGGAGGATGTCTTTGGATCAGATTTGATGGGATTACGAGTCAGAGAGAAGGATGTGCAGCATTTATCACGTCTGTCACATTAACAGCAGGTATCTGTGGAGCGCTGTGTGCACCGGCTCTGACAGGAGGAGCGGAGAAGCTGCAGAGGACTTCAAACACATCAGATAGTTCACTACAGGATGGAGGGGAAAGTGTGTTTGTTGACTTGGGTAATGAAGTGCAGACACTGACTCACCTGTGCACCCACAGTGTCCAGGTTCTCCAGCCCCAGACTGACGCCCCGCCTGAGCAGGAAGCGAGCTCTGTCCATCTCTCCTCTGTCAGACGCCAGCATCGACCTGCAGACGATGATCCGCACCTCGCCGAACTCACTGGTTGCTTACATCAACAACTCGAGGTCCAGCTCGGCGGCCAGCAGCTCGTACGGTCACCTGTCGGTGGGAGGGCTCAGGTAAGTCACCACGTGGACTTTAGATACTCTACTTCATCTAGCCTTCTTTGCTTCCTTCTCTTTTCCTACATGCTTCTTTGTTTCCTACATCCTCCTGAAGTTTCCTTACCTTCTTTACCCCTCTCTCTCTGTGTCCTACATCCTCCTGAAGTTTCCTTACCTTCTTTACCCCTCTCTCTCTGTGTCCTACATCCTCCTGAAGTTTCCTTACCTTCTTTACCCCTCTCTCTCTGTGTCCTACATCCTCCTGAAGTTTCCTTACCTTCTTTACCCCTCTCTCTCTGTGTCCTACGTCCTCCTGAAGTTTCCTTACCTTCTTTACCCCTCTCTCTCTGTGTCCTACATCCTCCTGAAGTTTCCTTACCTTCTTTACCCCTCTCTCTCTGTGTCCTACATCCTCCTGAAGTTTCCTTACCTTCTTTACCCCTCTCTCTCTGTGTCCTACGTCCTCCTGAAGTTTCCTTACCTTCTTTACCCCTCTCTCTCTGTGTCCTACGTCCTCCTGAAGTTTCCTTACCTTCTTTACCCCTCTCTCTCTGTGTCCTACATCCTCCTGAAGTTTCCTTACCTTCTTTACCCCTCTCTCTCTGTGTCCTACATCCTCCTGAAGTTTCCTTACCTTCTTTACCCCTCTCTCTCTGTGTCCTACATCCTCCTGAAGTTTCCTTACCTTCTTTACCCCTCTCTCTCTGTGTCCTACGTCCTCCTGAAGTTTCCTTACCTTCTTTACCCCTCTCTCTCTGTGTCCTACATCCTCCTGAAGTTTCCTTACCTTCTTTACCCCTGTCTCTCTGTGTCCTACATCCTCCTGAAGTTTCCTTACCTTCTTTACCCCTCTCTCTCTGTGTCCTACATCCTCCTGAAGTTTCCTTACCTTCTTTACCCCTCTCTCTCTGTGTCCTACATCCTCCTGAAGTTTCCTTACCTCCCCAAACCTTCTTTACCCCTCTCTCTCTGTGTCCTACATCCTCCTGAAGTTTCCTTACCTTCTTTACCCCTCCCTCTCTGTTTCCTATGTCCTCCATCTTTACATCCCCACTTCCTTTATTTGTCCTCTCCCTCATCTCTTCTTGACCTCATCATTTTGCTTCCTATCTCCTTATTCATTTCCCTCTATATAACCTTTTCCTCTTCCTCACTTCCTTCCTGTTTCCTCAGCGTCCCTCTTGTTCATGAATCCATGTATTAATAATCTACATCAGAATAACTGGTTGATATCTGGATGTCTTCCCTGCAGCCCGTCCTTCCCCTTCCCTCACCCCATCAACCCAATGGCCTACCAGCATCTCCTCTCCCAGCAGCGGGGCCTCAGCGCCTTTGGCCACACCCCTCCTCTCATTCAGGCTCCGCCCTCCTTCTCCAGTCGCCAGCCGGGCCTCGGCCTCTCCTCCCTGCCCACCTCCATCCACAACAGCGACCTGACGTCCAAGGTACGAACACACTCGGGTCTGGAGATGATTCTGTGTGCAGAAAAGGAGGAGGAGGGGAATCATTTCACTTTGATGAAGAGAGAAAAGAATCATTATAATAAAGATAAAGAAATGAATCAACATCTCAGGGAAAGGTAGATGAACTTTCAGTCACTCCTGCTCTGTAGGTTTGATCTGAGGAGTGACCCTTCAGGTATTTCTTCTGAACAAACATGTTAGATTTGAAACAGCTCGTGTCCCGGAGTGGACTTTGTTTGCGTCTCTGTGTTTTGGTTTTGCGGTGTGGGATCAGCGTCTCCTCGGAGGTACACTCTCAGCGGGAGAGACGCTTCAGATGGGAAACACATCATTTCTCTCCTCCCACACCGTCCTAACGTGGTTTCTACTCTCTGCTTTTCTGTGACTCAGCCTGAAATTACAAATGTAGGTCAACAGGCAACGAGGGCGCGGGGAGGAAAGACGAGTGTTCCTATCTTACATGTTGACGTAATGAAATCACTGAAGACGTGTTCGAGCTCTCTGATAATCAGCCTCCTCTGTGCCCGTCCTCAGAACCACGGCGGGGACTCGGCAGTCAGCAGCACGGTCGACCCCATGATCACTAAGAGGTCAAAGGTCAAGACAGAAGCAGAGGGACTGAGGCCGCTGTCTCCCTGCTCACCGGTAAGAAAATATTAAATACTATAGATTGGATTTGAGTGGTTCTGTGTTTAATATTTATTTATAAGTAAATGTCTGTTTTAACATGTTTATTAATCAACATATAAAAATATAAACTATCAGCAGTGATTCAGATTTGATCTGACTGCACAAGAAGTCACTGAACCGCCATCTTTGAAAGTCTGAGGACTTTGTGGCATGAGAGGAAAGTAAAAACTGTATATAACGTATATTCTACAGACAGGATGCATTTAGAAACTATATGTTTCTGCAAACAGAGAAATAAAGAGAGTGTTTTTAAAAGGTTGAAGGTCAGAGAGCTCTTCAGGAAGGTCAGGATGTTTCCTAAAGTCATTCCTAAGAGATGATTTCAGACGTCAGGGCGATCTTTGGAAGTGAAGATGTTTCTAAAAGCAGTTTTTAAACTCTGCTCATTTTTAAAAAGTGACATTTTAAATAATGATTATTCCCCTCTGTGTGTCGTGACACTGACGGCTCCTCTCTCAGCCCCGGGGACCCTCAGTGACCCGTCTGTTCAAGACACCTCAGATAAAGAAAGAGTCCACATGATAAGAGCTTTGCATCCTCCCCTACACACACCTACACACCTACACACCTACACACTCCCCGGCCACTGTAAACTGTGCCAGAGCACTTCATTTTCATGAAATATTGGCCGGGCTTTATTGTCATCTGAGGAGCCTTTTTCTCTCTTTTGACAAATTTGCGGCTCCTCTCCGATAGCGAGGCAGGTTTGGGTTTGATGCATGGGGACGGCGGAGCGCGCAGTCGTCTTGGGGCCACCAGAATTGATGAAGATAGCGTGCTGCGTGGGGCAGAGACAAACATGCTGCAGTCAGCACGTTGTGACTGTGTGTGTGTGTGTGTGTGTGAGTGTGTGTGAGTGTGTTTGCGTTAGGGGAAGCACACAGGAGGCCGTACGGGACAAACTGTCAGTTTCTCTTCCAGGTGTCTTCCTGGAGACGATTTGAGATTAAGACCGAGAGTGTGAGGACGATTAGGATGTTTTATTAAAGCAGGACTTTTTAAAAGATTAGAATTAAATATGAAATGTAAGAGGAGGTGAAGCGGGCCGTGTTTCACTGTGAACATGTTTTTAATAATAAAGATATTTAAACATTTTTAACTCTGCAGAGAGACGGCTCTCTTTAAAGGTCAGGACATTTTAAAGTTCAGATTATTCCTGGGATTATTAGGATGGTTTTCTCTCTGCAATAATACAATTAAATTAAAGCAATCATTGTAAAGTCAGTGTCTTTACAGGGAGGACATTTTAGCACATTTCAGAAACATTTCAACCTGGTTTTAAATATTTTAGGAGATTATAAAATGTTTCTGAAACCTGGACGGTTTGAGTAAGTCTGTGTTTTAAAGTAGAACCATCAGGAGGACTTCCTTTAATTAAATCATTCAGCAGGGTGTGAATATGATCTGCCTTTTTCCAGCTGAGACTTGTTCTGTCTGCAGGATCCGGTTTATGATCAGAGCTGTGGAGTTTTGTGCTTCCAGAGGATAAAATCTGGACTCTAACCTTTTGAGAATCTGAGCAGGAACGTTTGATTGTGTTAAAAAGTTCCCTGACTCGGACCTGGTCTGATTAAAGGGGAGAGCCGTGAGCTGTAAACAGTCACGTGTGTGCGTTTGTGGTTGTAGGTTGTCAAAACAAATGTGATTCCAACCTCTTTAACTTCAGTGAAGCGTGCCGGACTTTAATCTGTAATTTACTGTCTCTGTGTTCACGTCAGGTCAAACAGCTGATTAGGACTCGTCACTAAACTCTTCCACATGTGTTTGGAGAAAGAGGAGAGTGTATGTGGGTCACAGTGGAATCAATAAGAAGCTGGTGAAACAGAAGATTGTAAATGTGTTTGTTTGTTTACAGAATCATCACGTCAGCCTGTTGGACCTGAAGGACGACGGGGACCGGGACGAGTGTAAGCAGGAGCCGGAGGCTGTGTACGAGACGAACTGTCACTGGGAGGGCTGCAGCAAGGAGTACGACACGCAAGAGCAGCTGGTCCATGTGAGTGTGTGTGTGTGTGTGTGAAGAGGAAGTGCACAGAAAGAAAGGCCTGTCCTGATACATCCTGTAATCTGGAGAGATTTTAGATATGCAAGAAACAAATTCAGGCGTGAGGTAAACAAAGGTAACGACCTGCACGCCGTAACGTACCGCTCAGGATCATAGAGGTCATTTATTAAAGGTAGAGAGAGGACACATGGATCCTGAATAAAGAGAGGAGCTGAAGTGAGAGAGGGATCTTAGGTAGAAGCTCCTCTAGCTGACGTTGATTCAGCAGCTCGTCTGTCATCAGGATTACTTCTTCAAACTAAAACACCAAACTCTGACACGGCCTCTCTCCTCTCAGACTCATGTTCTGATGTTCTGATGTTCTGAGTGCCTCCACACCATCATCAGATTGTGTTTTCACATCCCAACAAGCAGAGTCTTGGTAAAAGGGTCTTAAACATTCCTCCCGTCCAGTGAAGCACAGAGAGAACGGGGCGGGGGGGGAGCAGGCGGAGGGGATTAGTGAGGGACTTGGGGGCTCCACCTCTGTGTCTGTTTACAGGCTTTAAAGCTGCTATGTGTGGCGTTTAAGACTTCAGGGTTTCATCATCATCATCATCATCATCATCAGTCGGACGCTTTGATGTGATTCCTGTAAAACAATGAGTCATGACTGTTTTTGTTCTCCACAAATGAAGAGCACATTTCTATAAACTCATTCCTTTAGTGCCGCCAAGGATAAATATTTACAAAGCATCATCCACCTCTCTGATATCACCGTGAACACTTGATTTCACTCTCCACTTTCATTGGGGGTGTTATGAAGAATCCGGCGCGGCTAATTAGTGCAGCTGTAACACTTTCCTCTGCTGCGGACGTCCTCAGAGACTCGCACTGATAAGATGGATCTCTACTGAAACACCCTGCCGAGAACAACATGAGAGCCTCTTAGTGGACAACTCTCTCCAGAAACCCTCTCATTCCTCTGTTCCTCTGTGTGTGTGTGTGTGTGTGTGTCCCACAGCACATCAATAATGACCACATCCACGGAGAGAAGAAGGAGTTTGTGTGCCGCTGGGAGGAGTGTTCTCGGGAGCAGAAGCCCTTCAAAGCTCAGTACATGCTGGTGGTTCACATGCGCCGACACACGGGGGAGAAACCACACAAGTGCACGGTGGGTAACGGATGGCCCCGGCGCCCCCGCAGGCCCCCCGAGGGCGGCGAGCTCACACTCTCTAAACACAGACAACCGCACACGTTTCTGCACACACAAGATAGCGTCTGGGTAAAACACAACACACACACACACACACACACAGCAGAGACAGCAGCTGTTTTACTCGCTGCACACTAAAGAAGGAGGATAATCTCACTGCGTCCGTTTAATTTCTGTTGTTCATAACATTTAAACATCAGGTTGAGGTCCTGCAGAGTCTCTAACCCTTAAAGGACAAACATGATCAACAGATTAACAGCAGAGTCAGTTAATCCACACCTTTTACTTCTCTCAAGTATCAAGTAAGGATAGTACAGAAATACCAACAGATCCCTCTCTGTGGCGGATGTTTAAAGTTGGAAATGAAATAAAAACATCACATATTAAAGTCTGTGGAGGGCCTTCATGTCAGATCACTGAAACATGAACATGTTTAATGTTGTAAAGTTAACATGTGTCTCTGTGTCTCCCTCTCTGCAGTTTGAGGGCTGCTCCAAGGCGTACTCCCGTCTGGAGAATCTAAAGACACACCTGCGCTCACACACCGGGGAGAAACCGTACGTCTGCGAGCACGAGGGGTGCAACAAGGCCTTCTCAAACGCCTCAGACCGAGCCAAGCACCAGAACCGGACTCACTCCAATGAGGTACACACACACACACACACACACACACACACACTCTGCACAGAGGGAAAGTTCCCGTCCCGTCTCAGGTGGAAGTGACCGTCTGTTTGTGTTCAGTGCTCCAGACGTTTGTGAGTAAATAACAAGGTGTAGACATAATGAGCACGACGACCCACAATGCAGAAAGACTAACTACACACACACACACACACATGCATGCACACACACACACACACACACCTCCTCCCTTCCCACCCCGGCTGAGTGGGACCACCTGCAGACGATGAATAGAAAATGAAACCTGGCAGCGTTTCAGAAACTCACTGCTCATGCATCAGGGGGGAAAACACCGTCAATGAAACACACACACACACACACTCTCTCTCTCACACACACACACACACACAGTGACAGCCTGTAAGGTACACAAACTACAAACACACACGTACAGCTGCTAGAAAAACTAGGACTGTGTGTTTAAAGAGTTTCAGGAGGACGTAAATCCACATTTTGCTTCTTATCAAACTATGAATATAAGTATCTGATACAGTGATTCTGTGATCTGGATGTCTCTTGGTCTCCATAGAAACCTTACGTCTGTAAGATCCCCGGATGCACAAAGCGCTACACGGATCCCAGCTCTCTGAGGAAGCACGTGAAGACGGTCCACGGCCCGGAGGCCCACGTCACCAAGAAACAACGCAACGACGTGCTGCCGAGGCCGCCGGCGCCCAGGGAGAACGGAGAGAACGAGGTGGGGAACAGAGAGAAGATCCAGAGGGAGGACAAGATATCAGACAACAGCTCCCCCCGAGGCGTGGACGAATACCTGCACGTCAAATCCATCAAGACAGAAAACTCTGTGGTAAGATCAGGTTTCCTCTGAGACACAGCAAACATCTGCAAACTAACAACTCCTCTTTTCCTAACTTCTTCTCCTCGCTGTTTTTACTCTCTCCGCTTTCTGACTTTCCTTTTGGACAGACCTTACTAAGGTGAGCTCACCTGTAGATCTTTAATCCACCTTACATCATGTTACTCCATCCTTCACCATCTTCTTCAACTTCCTACAGAGCTTCAGTTTGAACTCCTGAAGAGATGAAGTGAAGTAGACTCACTGAGAATCAACTCCTGCATTCCAAACCGTCCGTTATCGCTCACTGAATGAACTCCTCATTTCATTGCCGCCTGCAGGAGGATTGTTTCACCGTAACACACTCATCATGTGTGCATGTTGAACCTACACACACACGTCAGAGAGGCTGAGCGTGATAAAAGCCACTCCAGGATTAATATTCAAACACTGGGAATTAGCTGGGGCGCTCTGTGCAAACACCACGCTGTGATGGAGACAGCTTTATGGTGGTGAATAAATTAGTGTCTGACAGGACGGATACATGGAACTGTTATTGTTGTATGAAGGGAGTAACAGGGGTTATACTGAACCCTATATCACATGTTGACTCTCAAGTTCTGCTCCCTGATAATGGATTCTGTCAAACGGCGTCTTGCTCACCTAAATGTTCAAACAGCCTCCGACATCAGAGCTCAGATTCTGGGAGAAAGAAACATCTTGGTATTATTGGCCTGGCTCGGTCTCAAGCTGCCTTTCATCCTGCACATTTCTAATTCACAGACAGACTAAGACAGTCTGTAATCTGCGGTGCACCCCCACCTCTTCACCCCATCCCCAAAAAAAACACTCATTATTTACAATTAAGCCGAGGGAGGATAAAAGAGTCAGTGATTCAGTGTTCTCTCATGTTAACCACTGTTCTACTTTTGTTCTGCAAAGAGAAACATCTCTTTAGGACAAAGCGTTCTCTCTGCTCCTCTCATGCTCTCTCTCTCTCCTCTCATCCGTCCATCCTTCCTTGTAGATGTATCAGTCCAGCCCTGGCGGTCAGTCATCATGTAGCAGCGAACCATCACCACTTGGCAGTGCCACCAACAATGACAGTGGAGTAGAAATGGCGGCACACAGCGGGGGGAGCCTGGGGGACCTCAGCAACTTGGACGACCTGCCTTTCATCGAGTCCTTGGGCTGCGACCATTCCAGCGGCGGGATGGAGGTGTTGGGTCTCCACTTTCGAAAGCAGTTTGGCACCAGCCAGCGCCTGGAGCACCTGAAGAAGGAGAAGCTGAAGACCGTGAGGGACTCGTGTCGATGGGCCAGTATCCCAACATCCCCGGCTGTCGGCACCAAGCTCCCACCCATACCAGCAAGCGGTGAGCGGGGAGGGGAGGGGAGGGGAGGTCTCTCTATGTAGTCTGGGTTCATCTCAAGTGTGCAAAGAGATGAAGTGTCTAATATTCCTGTGTCTTCATCCACAGGGTCCCTCCTGGAGAATCCAAGTAAGACCGGTTGTCCGGGGTTCTTCCCTGGTTCCAGTCTGGGTGATCTGAGCTCTACCAAAATGACCCTGTTGGAGAACCTTTCAGAGCGCAGAGACAGCACCTCGAGCACCCTGAGCTCCGTTTATACACTGAGCCGCCGCTCCTCAGGCATCTCCCCTTGCTACTCGAGTCGGCGCTCGAGCCAGGCCTCACAGTTCAGTACCAACCGCCCCAGCAACATAAGTTCTGCAGACTCCTACGACCCCATCTCTGCGGACATGTCCCGGCGCTCCAGTCAGGCCAGCCAGTGTGGAGGATCCAGTGGGGGAGCAGGAGGGTGCAGAGGAGGAGGCTTCCCCAGCCCCCTCAGCCTGACCCCGGCGCAGCACTATCGCCTCAAGGCCCAATATGCTGCCGCCACTGGAGGCGCCCCGCCTACACCTCTTCCATACATGGACCAAATGTGTCAAAAGACCCGCACATCCCTGTACGTGGACTCCCAGGAATCCTCCAATAAAGGTCTCACTTCCAGGCATTACAGCAACTACATCGCACAGAGCCTGATGCCCCACGAGGTCCCGACCAACATCCCCCGCCGAGCCAGTGACCCCGTGAGACGAGGAGCCACTGATTATCTCAGCCACGCACAAATGCAACGCTACAACAGTGTGGGCGCACTGAGTGGAGCGGCGAGCATGCAGCCGCGCCCACCTCCAGCTGCAGGTCTCCATTTAACCCAGCAACAACAACGCCTGCACTCAGATCTTAGTCCACATCGCCACGCCTACAGCCTGAGACCCCCCAGCATTTCAGAGAACTTCACGATGGAGATGATGACAGGTGACATCCCTGAGGAAGACCTGATGCTGCCTGAGCTCAGAGACACAGACAACACATGGTCAGCCAGTCAAAGGGAGGTCCAGGGAAGCTCTAATCTCCATCAGCATCCGTGCTATCAGAGGAGGACGGATCAAGCTGCGCCCGCCTCCGGCTTCAGTCCGGGACAGCACCGACAGATGTTCCCCTCTTCACCAAAAGACAGTAAGACCAAAGTTTATAGTCAGTCAGGGTCCATGGACGCTACCCGTCAGTGTTTCAGAGGAAACCTAGCTGTCCTCCAGCAAAACCAGAACTTTGGATCTTTCCACACCAGTCTCAGCTCCAACCAGAGCTGCCAGTACAGGTTCCACGCAGGTCCCTATGATAAGAACGGGAACAGGTCTTATCAAGGCTGTAACGACACCGCAGGGGTCACGTGCAAACAGGAGCCCGATGACATGGACACCGCTGACATGCACTTTCCTGAGTTTCAGCCTGTGCAGGTTAAAACGGAGGACTGTGGAGGATCCATCATGGTTTCAGATCAGCAGAACTGTATGTTAGCCTCCAATCAGAGCCACCTCCAGCCCAGACCACCATCAGAACCAAAACCGCTCATCAGGCCCCTTCCAGGACCGAAGGTGACGCAGCAAACAAGGAACTGTAGTAATGCAAACCTTGATGCTTCTCCTGAAGGACCCAGCAGGAGAGTTTTAGGACTTCAATGCAGCGGCGACCCTGATGACAACGCCGTGTACTACACAGGACAGATCCAAGTGTTTGAGTCCAACGGGAACTTGAACGTCCCTCCCTTTGAGAACAACAACGCCACGTCTTCCAGTTCAGGCGACGACCACGAGTCCAGGACTGTGGACTGTGATGGAGCAGCGCTGGAGCAGGCGCAGATAGACTTTGATAGCATACTGGATGATGGGGATCAGTCCAGCCTCATGTCTGGAACCCTGAGTCCAGGTCTGCTCCAGAGCGTGTCCCAGAGCTCCTCCCGTCTGACGACGCCCAGGAACTCGGTCACGTTGCCGTCTGTGCCGGCGGGGACGGGGAACATGGCGATCGGTGACATGAGCTCGCTGCTGACTGCTCTGTCAGAGGAGAGCAAGTTCCTCAACCTGATGTCTTAGCCAGGCGGCGTCCGGACGGACTTCTTCCTCTTCTCTCTTTACGCCCGACAAACATTCAAGCAGCTCCAGATGAATGTGACTGAACGCCGTTAAACCTCTGCAGCGTGTGTGTCTCTGATTTTAATGTACAGTCTGATTCCTGAATTATTATTTAACATGGCGACTTGTGACATCTTTGAAAAGCCATATTTGTGTTGTGTTGCCTTAGTAAGAGAACAACAGAATCCTGTCTGCAGTGAGAGAAGAGTTTACTAAGTGCCTAAAACACGCCTGGTGTCAGAGGTGAAAATCACCCAGGTGATGATCCTACACATGTTTGGAATGTATCATCAGCACCGACTTGTTCCACACTGTAAACCACTTTTTACTCTCCGCTCAGCTGCTCATTCCCTTTCACCTTCATCATCATCATCATCATCATCAGGGTTTCCTGTGACCTCTCTGTGGCATCACAAACATCAGCGTCTGGATCATGAACTTGTGCGTTGAGGAGATGCTCGTTGAGGAGATGCTCGTTGCTCCTGCATCAAGGACAGAATCAGACTCTTTCTTTTGTACATTGTTGCTCCAGTGTGTCCTGCTGGTGATGTGTAAATATCATTTGTACATTTTTATGAAATACAATATTGACATTGATTTTTATAACTAACACTGTTAGTGTGGTCCTTTCAGAGTCATGTTGTCATGTGTTTCTGGTTCATGCTCCTGTGGTGAAGGCTGACCCACTGAAGGTCTTTAGGAGAGAGGAAAGGAGAGATCACAGAGCCTTCATCATCCGGGTCAAAATAAAAACTATGTGCTAAAGTCTGGGGAATAATCCTCACCATCACAGAAGTTCAACAAAGACGACTGTAGATGAATAATTAATGATTCACCATGAAATCTCTTCTGTCTTCAGAAAATATGAAACGCCTTTTTCACAGTTTGATGTTTGTAGACCAAACGATTATTTTTAGGGATGCACTGATCCTTCTTTTTAGGTCCTGATATGGATACTAGCCGATCCGATCCTGGTCTTGATTTAACAATCTCTATTCCTTAATGTGAGGATAGAATCATGTTTTGGGAAGTAGCACTTGGAACCCAGGCACAGTAAGCCTGAAGCTGCCCAAACATGTTTCATCCTCACATTAAGGAATAGAGATTGTTAAATCAAGACCAGGATGGGATCGGTGCATCCCTAATCATTCTTTCATTCAGAATCATGAATACACTTCTTAACTGCAGCTTAACATCGACCACATCTCAGCCTCTCACAGAGGATGCAGTTTTCCTTGTGACAGGACAGCAAACAGAGATAAGTGGATCCTTCTCCAGCTGACAGTAAATAAACTCCTGCTCTGAATCACGCCGGCCCTCATCAGGTAAACCACGAGTCTGTTGAGTAAATCTCATCACTCGTCTCCACTTCCTTGTTTCCTGATTTCTTCAATAATTCAACAACAGAACTTTCCTCTTTGAAGCCACGTTCCTGCACCCTTTGCCGACAGCGCACTTTCCTCAATCCTTTCCTGTTGAAAGTCAGACCGAGGCTGAGACGTCGTACGACCTCTCTTTCAAGGCAGCTTTGAAATAACTTCCCCTGACCTCGTCTTACCTCCCCGGCAAGAGCGGGCTTGACATAATGTAAATTCCCACTCGCTCGGCTGATGAAAAAGGACGCTAACAGGAGGGGAAGAGGCGAGACGTGTGTAGAGCCGTTAGCCAGAGTGTACTTTAATATTAGCTCTGACAGAGCGGCCCCGAGGACGCAGCTGCTGAAACCACATAAAACAAAGCAGCCGAGAGGAGCGAGAGGTTCCGGGGACGCCGCGGCGCTCGGCGCTCAGCGAGAGGAACAAATGATTTTAGTCTGTCAGGGAATTCAGCCGAGGATACGTTTGATCTGGAGTTTGTGATTGCTTTTGCCACTGGAATTCCTTATTCTCTCAGAGATGTGAAGTGGGAGAGAAAACCGCCCCGGGCTGTGAAATCTAACCAGGCCCCGAAACAAGAGGTGGAGATTGAGCATTAACAGCTCCTTCAGTTATTGATGGAGATAACAGAGGGATGAAAGTATGAGCACTGATTAAAACACAGATTATGAATGTGTTTGTGTTTGTTTTAGAAGAACAGAATTAAGCACTGAAATGTGATGTAAGCAAACCTCAGAGAGGAGACTTAACGAGGGACAGACGAAGAGGAGGAGGCTTTTTAAAAACATCAAGTTAAAGACTTGTCTAAACTTAACGCTGTTTGGAACAAAGTCCCCCTCAGTCAGGGTCCAAATCATCAACACCAGATCATTAGTTGAAGGTCTAACTAGACTAAATGCTTTCCTGTCCAGCACGTACAGTCAGATTTCATGTCTCAGTATTTGTGCGCCCTCATAAACCCAAAGGACTGGAGATCTGCTGTTACCTGAGACATCCAGTCAACACGGCTCCTCCTGCAGGCGTCTGTGAAGTCCTCTCATCGTGCTGCAAACTCTGGTGACCTGTGCAGGGAGAAATCAGAGACAGAGATCCATCAGTGTGACAGCAGAGAGCAAGTGGACCATGCTTTGTATCTGTTGACTTCAGAGTCGCACCACAGACCTGGTATTTATATATTTCAGCATCTTATTAAGAGGAATAAACAACTCAAATACAACATTCACGGACGTGTGAGGCGGCTCAGCTGAGAGACACGCAGCAGTTTTGTGACCTAGCGTCCCTGCAGGGCGGTAAAGGTCCAGTCTGCTTTGTTTAGAGGAATGTGTGTAACAGAGAGTGGAGTGTTCTCCATCACCTCTCGGGGGGCTTCAAGTTCAAGAGGCTCTTTATGAGAGACGAGCTTTCCTAAAGGTCTGAACGCAGCCTCCTGCTGCAGAGAGGAAGCTCCTTCACATCTGACCTGATGGTGCAAAGAGGAGGAGGAGGACTGAAGCAGAGTCGACCTGTGAAGGTGGAGGACTCAAATTTAATCCTGCATGCTTGTGGTTGATTGGCTGAGCAGAGGCAGGGAAACAGGAAGTAGATAGTTGTAGTAACATGCTGGATAGTGTGAGGGTCAGAGTCAGGGTCAGGGTCAGGGTCAGGGTCAGGGTCTCCCCGAGCATCTGACTTCACGGTGGAGAACAAGTGAACAACTTTCTTATTAAGGTTTAAACCACAGGATGTTTTCAGCTCCACTTCCTTTTCTTTGCACACAATGAAACAGACTCTTCTTCTGTGGTTTCTCATTCAGTGGAGGCCATCAGTGGCACCACCTATCACTTCAGTAGTTGTTCTAAAGTGGACGCCTGCAGCTCAATAACATCTCTAACAATGGGATCAGGCGCACTGCGATGTGAAGGAGACTCTGATCCGACCCCCCCGCCTCCCGATGACACCGTCTCTGCATTACTGCGTGATTATCACACACGTGACAGTCCAACAACGCTGCATCCCCTCCTGCAGCTCCCCGGTGTCACAGCAGATGATGGATCGTCACTGATGTCTCATTCATTTCTATTAGACTAATATATAAAAGTCCCCTCCGGAGCTCAGCCTCCAACTCCTCGCGCCGCAAGACAGACACTAATTTATGAATCAATTTCAGAAGCTTCTGGTCCAACTGGCAGTTGACGAGTCTGTCTGTCTCTATTTGTGTCCGCCTGCTGATGATCCCACATCAGAAACACAGGCTGAATATGAGTCCGCTGAGAGCAAGCAGAGTTGCAGGCAGGACAACAGAGGAGGTACAGACAGGACAACAGAGGAGTTACAGATAGGACAGAGGAGTTACAGACAGGACAACAGAGGAGGTACAGACAGGACAACAGAGGAGTTACAGATAGGACAGAGGAGTTACAGACAGGACAACAGAGGAGGTACAGACAGGACAACAGAGGAGTTACAGACAGGACAACAGAGGAGTTACAGACAGGACAACAGAGGAGATACAGACAGGACAACAGAGGAGTTACAGACAGGACAACAGAGGAGTTACAGACAGGACAACAGAGGAGTTACAGACAGGACAACAGAGGAGATACAGACAGGACAACAGAGGAGTTACAGACAGGACAACAGAGGAGTTACAGACAGGACAACAGAGGAGTTACAGACAGGACAACAGAGGAGTTACAGACAGGACAACAGAGGAGTTACAGACAGGACAACAGAGGAGTTACAGACAGGACAACAGAGGAGTTACAGACAGGACAACAGAGGAGTTACAGACAGGACAACAGAGGAGTTACAGACAGGACAACAGAGGAGTTACAGACAGGACAACAGAGGAGTTACAGACAGGACAACAGAGGAGTTACAGACAGGACAACAGAGGAGTTACAGACAGGACAACAGAGGAGTTACAGAGAGGACAACAGAGGAGTTACAGACAGGACAACAGAGGAGTTACAGACAGGACAACAGAGGAGTTACAGACAGGACAACAGAGGAGTTACAGACAGGACAACAGAGGAGTTACAGACAGGACAACAGAGGAGTTACAGACAGGACAACAGAGGAGTTACAGACAGGACAACAGAGGAGTTACAGACAGGACAACAGAGGAGTTACAGACAGGACAACAGAGGAGTTACAGACAGGACAACAGAGGAGTTACAGACAGGACAACAGAGGAGTTACAGACAGGCCAACAGAGGAGTTACAGACAGGCCAACAGAGGAGTTACAGACAGGACGACAGAGGAGTTACAGACAGGACAACAGAGGAGTTACAGACAGGACAACAGCTGATAGATAACTTTGACACTCAGGCAGATTTGACTGTCGGTAAAATAAGACCCTCCATGAAACCGCAGTTTCAGAATAAAGTGAAAGTGTCCGTTAAACATTCTGATTTTCTTCTATTGAAATCACCTTGCAGGTCCAGAAGCAGACATGTCTTTGCCTGGGTGGCCCCTGAGGGACGAATGCATTATTAAGGTGTGTCTCCTCTCATTTCAATAGGGCCACCTCCCTGCCGACAGCGAGCGCCGGGGCCTCTGTGTCAGCGCCGCTGCTTAATATTAACTACCAACCCCTGAAATAATCCTCATCCCCAGAAACTGAGGTCAGCAGCGCCGAGAGGAAGAAGCCTTGAAGGACAAAAAACAGCAGTATGCTCCTTTAACAAGACATGCAGCACTCACAGTGGACTCTCTCCTCTCCCTGATGACTGTCTTCATGCATGAAGAGGACAGGTGATTATTTTCACCCTGAAGCTCTCAGAGGACGGGACGCGGTTCATTACTACCATGAGGACTGTGAAGAGACGTCCTGCAGCTGCAGTCCACTTGGTCTTCAATAACAGGGTTTATGCATGAAGGTGAGATCGTTCAGGGGCAGGGCCAGCATGCATCACTCACAGAATTACACATTCTTCAGCTCTTTCATATAAGAACATTAGCAGACACGACCCGGGACAGAGGAAGACCAACACTCCTGTGCACAAGATGCTCACAACAAAGAGTCAATGTGCTCCATGCTCCACCTTAAACTACATATCTACAGTCCACTGAAGGCTGGAACTCTGGACCCTCCGCTTCACCTTCTCTGAACAACACTGAAGACATCATCAAGATTATAAAGCCATCAAACGCTCGGCTCGGGGTCGCTGCGGAGGAGGAGAGAGGCGGCCAATCATCGGCGAGGCCTTCGGTGTCGTGAACTAATGCAGCATGCATATTCATCAAATGTTCCCGTGCAAAATAACATCTGCTTTCCAACAACATGCCATCTGTCTGAGGGACCGAGTGATATTAACGGCTCATCATGCTTCAAAACAACACAGAGAGCTTTAAAACACACACACACACACACACACACACACACCTGGAGGAGGAAGTATTTCTTAGTTTCATGTCCTGGAGCTCACAGGAAGAGGTCCTGTGAGCTCCAGGAGTTTAGGATGGAGGGCAGTTTCAGAGTGTTACTCTTTAAGGTAAAATAAAAAGTGGGTCCCTTCAGCTGCAGGGGATCAGGCTGTAACGGCTGCAGATCCTTTCTTTGAGTTTCTGTCTCCTAAGTTTCCATTAAAACATTTTCATATAACTCAACAGGAAGTTCAGCTCTATAGTCGATCAATGCATAAAGTTAAATGCTTAAATCTGGACCTGGAGGAGGAGGAGGAGGAGGAGGAGTGAGCTGGAGGGGTGTCAGGGTTTCAGGGAGTCATGGATCCCAGCAGCAGCTGAGGGAGGTCAGCTCCACCACCTCCCTGCTCCTGGGTCCTCCAGGTCTCCTCTCTCTGGAGGTTTTGAGGATGGAGGTCCTCATTAAAACCTCCCATCGCTCTGCCCTCTCCTCCTCCTCTTCACCCAGTCCTCCCTCTCTGAGGAATCGCAGCACTTAACGTATGCCGGGACGGTCCAGGTGTCATCCAGCAGGTGGCTGCTGCTGCTGCTGACGGACGGACGGACGGACGGGCGCCGTATTCTGATGAGAACCACCGAAAACACGCCGATGCATTCAGACACTTTGGAGTGAAGCCGTTCGATCTGTCATGACACTGAATGAAAGGTGTTTATCTCTGAGATATGGCAGCAGGTCTACGTTTAGATCCCTCACATGTGAACGCTCACCTCCAGCTTCATTTAGACCCTTAAGGAGGGGGTACAGGACTCAGGTTTAGACCTTACTACAAGCTGCAAACAGCCTGGACACTAACTGCAGCTTTAAAGCAGAACTTGTGTTTGTTGTTCACTCATCTGTGTTTTACATGATGACTGCAGATATTAATTGAACACAGCTCTGAGATTTGAAAATGTCCCTTAGCTGCCAAACCTGCAGTTTGAGGGGCAGTAAAGCTCCAGCAGGGGGGCTGTTAAACCTCCATGAGGAACACCTGAACCTGAGGGGCAGCCATCTTTGATCTGGCACACAACAAAAAGGTCAGCTGTGTGTTTTGAACATTTCTTTTGAAAACCTTGAGGAGAAACTTTTCTTATTTGTCTTTTCGGATGGTATCCCGTGGAGGTGGAGCAGAGAAAACACGTTCTCCTGGAGGGGAGTTCGTCTCTGCTCGCTGTTTCAAAGGCAGAAAGCAAAAAGGCAGAGAACAAAGCAGCTCTGTGTGGAAAGGCCGGCTGCTCGCTGTGTTTGTGTCTCAATTTTTAACCCCCACACCCTCCCCTCCTCCTCCTCCTCCTCCTCCCATCACTGGCACAGACGCAGCTTCAGCAGAGAGCGAACACTATTATTTCATAGCCCGTGAAAACAGAGATGTGATCTGAGCGTATATTTGAAGCAGGAGTCATAAATAGCTAAATGTTCTCCTCTAAGACTCGTAATCAGACTGAAGAAAGTTGATACACCTTGTTCACAAAGTCTTTTTTGGAGCTTGAGGGCTTTGCCAAAGAGTACACAAGGAGAACACAGACGGCATAAAACATTCACCTCCTGATGCAACCCTGATTTAAGTTTGTTAATGTTTTTCTCCCCATGGTGAGAATGAGCCTGCGTCGTGCCAGACAGCTCCACAGCCTGATTCTTCTCCTCGTGTTTAAGACTTCATAAATCAACCTTTTCTCTTCAGAGGAGGAGGAGGAGGAGGAGGAGGAGGAGGGGTGTTTTCTTAGCAAGCTGCTTCAACAGGCGGGAAATGCAGCATCATTTTTCCACTGCAGTTAATAGGGAGGCCCTGATGCTGAGGCGGCGCGCGGTGCCAGCTCTGTGGATGGTTCTGGCACCTTCAGCCTCTTTCTGGAAAGACTTAACAGGCCTTGGTTGCATGTCTTGGCTCAGAGTTCTGAGCTTGAGTCAGTCTCCCCTGACGTAATCCTTTAAGAAATGGCTCTCCTCGCTGGCTGTGACCCACGCCGCCTCTCTGCAACATAAAGGGAGTCTTGCTGTGATTATCAGCACGGTTAATAACCCCGACGTGGAGCCAAAGTTTGCAGCAAACGTTGGAGAAAAAAAAAAAGAGCAGGCCGCTCTCCTCTCCAGCTCGGCATTAAAGTCCATTTATGCAAAGCGTAGCTCGGCCTGTCAGCGGCTAATCATTACAAGGATGATCGATGGTGTTTATTTTCTGATGATGGAACGCAACCCCCTGCCTGATGATAATTGGAATAAAAAGGACAGATCAAGCCGGCACAGTTATTAAATTATCAGACCATAATTTGCATTAATGCCTGCGTTTGGGCTGCAGAGATGTGGGGGGGTGGAGGTCTGATGGAGGCCCAGCGTCTTGTTAGAGAGGGGGTCCACCTTGAACAGCTCCCTGTGCCCTTGGCCCCCCCACAGACACCCCGACACCATCATGACACACCGACACACCGACGAGCAGGCAGCTGATCCAGTGTCAGACTCAGAGAGTGGATAGAGACCGGATTACTGTAGTCTTTGCTGAAGTCGCCTCATGGCTGAAATCATCCGGCTCTCAGTAAAACCTGAGGTCTTTAAGTCCCTCTAACTAAAGCTCACATCAGTGAAGAATCATATTTAAAAAAAGACTTCATCTATGAATGAGTGAACACTGAGCTGATATTCACAGACCAGAGTCCACCTGGACCGGTTTCAGATCTTTGGAGTTGAGATAAAGTTGTTCATCCTGAGACTCAGATGAGCTGCAGGATGTTTTGGGGTTGAGCAAAGTGCTGACTTGTCTTTGATTCTCTGCGTTTCACACCAGAGGAAACCTGAATGAAGCTGATTATCATCACACACAGCAGCATCTGTCAGAAAACCCTTCTCAGACCTGAAGTCCAGGCGGACTCTGAACCATCAGAGCCGACCGCTGTTCATTAGGCGAGCTGAGGACTCGTGGCCCCCTTCACACCCTCCAAGTGTTTGAACGGGTCTCGCAGGAACGGGAGCTTCTGGTTTGGAGCCAACTGGACGGAAGAGATCCAGCAGAGGGGGGGAGAAAAGAAAGAGCAGAGAAAAAAGGAGGGCAGCAGCTAATGGGGCTCGGATGCTTTTAAGTGCAGCGCAGCAGAGGGATACACGAATTCCCCGCTAACCCTGATTCACAGCAGAGAGTCTCTGAGAGTCTCTGAGAGTCTCTGAGATCTTTAAAGTAGAAACACAGAGAGGCTTCAGACCGGCACATTCAGAGGAGAGATGTTACATCACGTGCTCGCATTGCAGACAATAATCCAATCAACATTAACAAAAGCTTCTTCTGAAGATAAATACATCTCAAGTTTGAGACTTCAATCATATGGATTTAAAGATGAAACAAGGAGATGCATTTTGTTTTTACATTTCAGGAGATGTGCTCTTCAGGCCGCTCATCCTCTCTGCTTTCATGAATTCATTTGACATGATTTTACAAAAGGAACTCCAGGGTCACCTTCCATCCATGAAGCTCAAACACTCGGTCCGGTCCGGGTCTGACAGGAACACGTCTGCAGCACCCTGATCTGAGATCTGTCCTGTATCTATAATTTACAGTTTCTGCTTCAACACACCAATCAGGCAGAAAACAAGCAGCGGTTTGAACCCAGCTCGTTCTGCTTCTTTCCCCCCTTTAACTAAAAACTGTTCCAGCTGTGAGTCACTTGGTGTTAACTGTAAACTCCTCACAGACTACAAAGACTGCAACACAACAAGGTCTGAACACAGACTACATCACACAGAGTCATTTAAAGCTTAAGGAGTTAAGGAGATGGAGGAATCTGTCTCTCCAAATGAAGGAGGTTTGATTTTCTCCTTAATAAAGAACCTGAGTTTAAGGCTTGTCACGTTTGCTCTGAGGAGTCTCAGGGTTCAGGTCCAAAGACCTCCTGAAAGAGGAAGTGATTCAGTCTCGAGGTCCAGACCCAGCAGGTGGACACGGTGTGGAGCGGTGTGGTTTCTCAGGTGATGCTTTCAGACTTAATACAAGAAGAAGAAGAAGAAGAAGAAGAAGCTGGGTGGTTTGACAGGAGGGCTTCTGGGAAATGTAGGATCTTTACTGAAAGAGTGTTGAGCAGGCCCGTTCCTCTTCTTCATTCTGACTAACTGCAGGACAATCTGACTCTGTGTTACTGTCACCAGCTCTGGAGCGCCCTCTACTGGTGCCAGGAGGAACATCTGTAGTGTGAACACTTTCCTGATTTAAGAGAACGTCTCTGAAAAACAGAGAATCTGGAGGGACGGACGAGGACAGTGTCTTACAGAGTAGTCTTTGTGTTTTTAGAATACTCTGATTATTTTAATTATTTAGTCAGGTTTAATGTTAAAGCAGTGGATACACTTCACTGAAGCTACATTAACTGCATTCTATATTTTATATTTAAAACAATTCAAAGGGTTAGTTGAACTCTGTTATTGTCCTCTGGTGGCTGCGTGTATCTGAGCTCTGTAGAGGAGGATTATTGACTTCTCACAGAGCGTGTTTGACAGCTGAGGACTGACTGTTTGGATGGCTGCTACACTGCTTCCATTGAAAACAGACTTGCTGTCTTCTGCCTCATTCAGTCTGAAGTATCTTAAGTTATTATCTGCTCCTTATCTCGTGTTTAAAGAGAGGTTCTGTGATCTTAAATGTGAGCTGGATGTTTGGAGACTCTGGTTCCCCCTCACCGTCAGAGAGGAGAGTTATTGTCACAGTGAGATTCAGTAACTTTAGGGATTTGAGTTTGTTTTCTTCCTCCAACAATCAAAGATGTTGATTTGTGAGACCTTCCTCCTCTCATTAAGAGATGTATAAACTTCCTCTCCAAGCAGGAGAAGGAAAGGTGGCGTTCAAACACAGAGATGGAGTCTGCAGTGCGGCTGAATCCTGCTCTGTTAAATAATCATGATGAATAATGAAGGCGTGAGCCGGCCGGGCACATCTCCCCTCCTGGGCGGACATTTAGTGTCAACCTGACAGGTCTCAGCGCAGCTCGGGGACGAGGGGGGGATGAAGTTGTCTCCATATTAAGCAGGCAGATTAGACCTGTTAAATGGAGGGCAGAGAGGAGAGGGGCGGCACGTGGACCTCCGGGGTCTGAATCTCATCAGGTGAGCCCGGGCTGAGCTGCAGGGACAGAGGGAGGGGGTGAATCAGCCAGGCCTCTGGCCCGCCTCCACCACACCTCACGTCTTCAACATCCACAAACTAGAACTGACCCTGAGCTTCTGCCAGCCTCCGCCGCAGCTAAGCCCGGCCCTTCCCATCATGCACAGGGGCCGCAACGAGCTCCCATGAGCCTCGGCTCGCTCCCTGCCATCTGCCGTGATTTATAGAAAACGGCCGATGATTTATGGGCCAGTCATCTCACAATGAAGTTGTTCTCTTTCATTTAGGCGACCTCCCGACCCAGCCGCCACTCCCAGCCAGGTTGGGGAAATGTGCGCTAATCATACACTATGAGGGCTTTTAAACAGGAGGAGCTGGGCGGCTGGAGGTGTTGGTGGAGGAGCTGGAGGGGGGGTACAAATAGAGGGTCTTTAATGAAATTAATTTTCAACAGCATGTGCATACTGATGAGAGAGAGGCAGTGCTCCGTAACAACACGCAGGCCACCACTGAGAGACACAAACCAAGCCGTTTCAAGGTCTGACGGCCGGGAGGCTCCGTCCCCACGCCCCGCTCTGATCTTCAAATGAAACACCCCATTAGGAGCTGCTGATCCGGGTGATGTGTTTAAACATTTATACAGTGTGGGAGCGGAGCGTGTAAAGCACACAGTGTGGCCCTGCAGTTTATTCATCACCAGAAATAAAATCAGATCCATGCCGCTGTGCAGGAACCACCTCAAACATCCAGACCTCCAGTTTCATCTGCTGCGGATCAACACCGCTCACTGTCCTCATGTGAGAGACCAGATCCGGACTACATCTCAGAAACTCTTCAGGGCAGGAAAACTAAAGAGACCGAAATCTGATTTAAAGACTTTCTGTTGAGTAACATTTTCTAAAAGAGAATAAATGAAGAGTAAATACAGAATTTAACATATTTAAGGTGCTTTTAGAAGATTCACTTTTTATTTACATTTCTATTTATAATAAGAAATAATAAATCAGAGGAACAAAAATCATCTTTTACTTATTCTTATTTTTATAAAGCTGATAAAACAGCTCATGTTTCATTTGATACTTAAATAGAATAAACTTCATGAAGAATTATAGCTGCAGTCATTTTACCTGCAGCAGATTATTATCCACACAGTGTTTTCTTCCTGTTCCCTACAGATCATTTATTTTATATAAGTTTTATTTGTTCATGTTAAATTCTCTTGTTTGTAATTTAATCTTGGTTCTCAGTTTATCTGGTTCTCCTTGCTCAAACATTAAAAGGTTAATTTAAAAAGTTCAGAACATTTAATTACAATAAAATCAACCTGTAACTGAGTGAATGATATTTGTCTTCCTTTTTATTCTTGTAAATTAAATTAAAGCAGAATTTACCATGAAGAAGCTGTGCTTTAAATCTTAAAATAATGTATACATGTGCTCCACTTAATAACATTAAATTAATATTTATACAGTCTGTGTTTAATAACACATTAATTAATATTATATTATACAGTCTGTGTTTAATAACAAGTTAAATTAATATTTATACAGTCTGTGTTTAATAACATTAAATCAATATTATATTATACAGTCTGTTTAATAACTCAGTGTTTTTAATGTACCTGCAGGCAGAGGTTCTGAGTCTGAGAGCTGAGCTGTCCCTCCCTGTCTCTGTGGGTCTCTGTGAGTCTCTGTGGGTCTCTGTGGGTCTCTGTGAGTCTCTGAGGGTCTGACTCCAGGAGGGTCTGGTCCTGTAATAAGAACATACGTCACAGGTTTGTTCTCCTTGGTGTTCTGCTCTAGAACCAGAACCAGAACTAAAAAGAGACTCTGAATAAAACTAAAGTATTCATTAGAGACTAAAATAAAACCTTTAAATGTTAAATATTAATATTAAATATTCCAAACACTCCGACAGAACTGATAAATTAAACCAGAATGCGAACATAGCAAAGGGTTCACAGCTGTGGACCGGGAGGGGACCAAGACCCGGACCCAGACCCGTATGTGGGGCAGGAGCGCCACCTGGTGGTTGTTTTTATAAATTTAAATTTGACGCAGGTTAAATTAAAAAGTTAGAATATATAAATTCATGAAGAATAAACATTTAAACTCATAGTTTACCTTTAAACTCAGAGGATGAAGGTTCCCTCAGTGTGAAGCTACAGAGAAGAGGCACGAGGACACAGACACACAGGGGCGCGTGGGTCATTAATTAACAACACCTGGGCGTTTGAGTCGAGCTCAGGGCTCATGGGAAATGTAGTTCTAACACTCAAAGACTACAAACAGGGAAATATAAAGTATAAAGATATGTTCAGGGGATTAAAGTGTTATTAAAGTCATGTTAAAAATAATTAAGTAAGTATTTAAATTTTAAAAATTAAAATACATGAGTTTTCAAAATTCAAAGAGTAAAATAAAAACTACAACTTGTTCAATAAATTGTTTTTGTACAAAAATATTATTTTCCTCTTTGAGACTTGCTTTTAAATTGTCATATTTTTGTATTGTATTGTTCTGTCACTAGGTTCCTCTGTTTGTCCTCTCTGTTTATTGTTTTGTCTTTTATTTATTGTCAAGCCGCCTGTGTTGCCTTCTCGCCCAGGTCGTTATTGCAAATGAGAAATGGTTCTCAATTAACTCACCTGGTTAAATAAAGGTTAAATAAAACAAATACAAATACAAAAACATTAAATGTTTGCAGTTCAGATGAACCTCATGAAATAAAACACTCCTTAAAACTGTAATAAATTAAATACTTCTAGTTAATGTTACTAAAACATGACTAAACCTTCAGACATCAGGATTAATCCACTTTTTAATGATTAATATTAAAGTCTGAATACAAACCAGCCTTATTCACCTCTCACCAAACCTGCAGACCCTCAGAGAAGTACATACAAAATATAAAAATACATAAAACAGGATAAAAATGGAGGATAAGGAAAGAAACACAAGTTAAATATTATTTAAAATAAAGCAAAGACCAGGGGATAGAAGTCTGATAGTTTATTTCAAGTTCTGCAAAGTCTATCACAGGTGAAAGAGAACCAAACATGTAAATATATACAGTCATACACAGGGAAACCAAACATAAATATTGAATAGCATAAAATAAAACGGATCAACTACAGAAACAAACAGGAGCCATGCACTGGAGTGGTTTCAACGGAAAGTATCATAATTACAGCACTTCTTCTTCTTCTTCTTCTTCTTCTTCTTCTTCTTCTTCTTCTTCTTCTTCTTCTCTTATCAGGACGTTTGGTTCTCAGTCCAGCTTCAGAAGCAGTGTAGTGTTGTGTTAGTAAAGGTTAGTATTGCCAGAAATCTTTACCCCAAAGGCACACATTCAGGAAATCAAAAAGGACGACTTTCAATCTGATTGTTCCATTCAGAGTTTTTTGTTTTGGCTACATTTTTACAGCAACGCAGCCGGACACATCCTACGGTCGCTGAGACGGTCACATGCAGACTTCGTTTAGAAGTTGTACTTTTAAATCACACTGTACAAAAACAGTAAAGGGACTCTGAGCGGCCTCAGGCTCACGCTGGACTCTCCTGGACGATTCATCGGCTCAGACACAAACATTCAGTCCAGAGTTAAGAGCGCATCGAATTGTCAAATCCTTGCAGGCTGAGAGAAGTGACAACGGGCACCGGTACAGTACATTTAACAGTCCGAGTTATGTGTTTGCAGATAAAATAAGGCCTGGGAATCTTCAGTCACAGCTTCCTTCACTTTCACCGATTCAAAGTCTGTTAAGAGAGAGTTCAACAGTTTGGGGAAGGTGGACAGAGTGTGTGTGTGAAGGTTTCATGTGTGTGTGAGGGTCTTATTGATTGGAGTAATGTATTCAAATGTTTTCAGGGATGTGTATCATATTAGCAGATTTTTAAATACACATCTGTACTCCGGTCTAAATGTGGCGTGTGAAGCTCATCCTCTAACTTTCTGCATAGAGACACACAGAAGTGCTTCTCCCAAAATGTTGAACTGTCACTTGAACTTGACTCCAAACTTCTCTGCTGCGTTTGTTTGAACTCTCCAGACGGGCGGAGAGTTCAACCAATCAGAAGCCTTCAGATTCTGATGCGTTCAGTCATTAAGTTTAGTTCTTCATCACAGTAACTGTACCTGACCCTCTCTGTTGTGATACAGTACATACGCTGGAGTTATTAGGCGCGTTGTTAGTATTTGAATAAGCAGCAGGAATATTTCTTCTTCATCATATACTTTAAAAAAACAAACTTCTGTACATCGCCCAGCGAGCGCGGCGTCTCAAAGGAGGAACACGATGGAGATTTACAGTGCTTTGACGTGGAAACCCCAGACTGGATTTCTAAAAGTTTATTGCTAATGTCCGAAGATCAAACAATCACCTTCTGTTCTTTTTCAGAGCTGACACCTCACGTAGCATCGTCACCGTCGCTTTACATCGACTCTCATCACTCAGATTGTCCATCTCTCTCTGTCCGATTGAAGCTTTAAATATTTCACATTTATAAAGTCTCAGAGTGACTACATTCAATTTAGGAAGGAGGGTTTCACTGCTAAACCATCTCTTTAAAACAAGAATACATATTCAACAGTCACTTTAGTTTACTGCCAACAAAGCCGTCATAAATAAAACACTGAAGCTACTTTAGATTGACCTTTAATGACCTTTAACATTATATAAATATACTACAGTATATGGGAATAAAACTACAAATCCCAGTAGTCTTGACGAGACAGTTTGTGAACTCACAGACGAGTAAACCGACAAACTCTGAGTTTAAACTGGACCTGGAGTTTATCACTGTCTTTTAGTGGTTTCTAAAGTCCTTCATCTTCAGCTGAGACGCTCTGTCATTAAAATACTTCATTTAAATATAAACAGATCCATGCAACACTCATCAGTTTCTCCTCTACTGAATAATCTGAGACAGAAGTTTGAGATGTGTCGACCGGCATGCTGCAGGATTTGGTCCCAGTTTACATCGACAGTGTCCTTAAAGAAGGTCTAACTTCAGGACCTGAATCACACCGTGGTGTTTAAAGGCTGCTTATAATTTAAAGATCTCTGTATAACAGAGAGGAAGCCATGGGGCTCATTTATCATTAATTCATGGGGACTTATTTAATGTCGGTTAATCAACTCCAGACGTTTTACTTTGAAGGAGACGTTCGTCGTGGAGGTCAATCCCTCCGTAACATTCACAGAATGAAAGTTAGAAACAGACTTAAAGTATGTTAAATGAATGAACATAACTTCCTGCTGGCACTTTAATGCTTGATTTGGATAAAAGACTACATTCATGAGATTGAAGGCATGTCTACACACTGTGTGTATCAGGCAAACTGTGCTCTACATCCTGAACTGTGAAAGTGCATTTATGAGCTGTGACAGATTGTTAAATAGGAGTGAAACTGATAAGTGTTGCAAGTCAGAAGTTGTGAATTTAAAACGCTCTAGTTAAAAACACAGAGATCTGCTGCTGGTGCTCGGCTCCTCTGTAATAGAACTTTCTGTAATTGCTGTAGTGCTTAAAATCATTGGCCCGCCAAATGATCATTCAATGTAAACTAACAGGAGTTTGGGTTTCACATTTTGAAGCTAACACTTGTGACAGAGTCCTTCAGCAGTAAATACACATCGTTGTCTTTACGTTTAACTCTACGGGTGGACCCTTTAAGTCCTTAAGACCACTCCTCTAACCGCTCAGTGCAGCTCGCGTCTCATCTAATGATGCACATGTTCAAATCAGGAAACATTCCAACGCCTTTAAGATCGATCCACCGGGTACAATGAGGCAGTAGTTAGGAAGGGAAACACAGGGGAGTTCCACATCCTGTCAAAGCTCTTTACATTCAATGTACGATAAGGTTTGATGTGTCAAAGCAAAATAAAGTGTAGAAAGAATTAAAGGTTCTAAGAGTGAGTACAAATACTGACAGCCACAGGTTTACTCCTCACACAGGACAACCTCTCCTCCAAGTCAAACTCTCCTCACACTACGTTTAAGATAAATGATGTAAATCATCCTCAGCTCCAAAGAGCTCAGACTCAGGTCCGGATGGAAAAGGATTACAAGGAGAAAAGGAACGAGCAGAAGGAGGTCTATGAGGGGTTTGTTTGACCTCCATGTTTCCATCACATGTGGATGGAGAGGAAAGATTTAAGGCCCATGACTACAGAGAAAGTGCAAAGAAGAGGAGGAGCATCAGGTGGATGGACCTGGTTCTTTGTGGAACATCTTAGCTAAGCTTTAAAGATGATAAGAAGATGATCAAGAGGGATTGAAATGGGAATCATTGTTTGGAAGGTGAGGATTTGGGCTTCCAGCCTGGTCCTGCAAAGAGTGTGGAGACGCTGACTTCAGGTCATCAGCTGATGGAATGAAAAGGTTTCTGTGTGAGGAGGAGGAGGAGATGGAAGCTTAGCGTGTGCGGAAGGAGTTAATAGGAGGAGATATCAGAGGAGCTGCTGCTGTTGCTGGTGGAGGTCTGGGCCCTCTTGATGTAGAGGTTGAGCAGCTTCATCTGCAGAGGGGAAACGGCAGGAGCGTTAGAGGACTCCCTCTCTGATCCTACAGACTGTCTCTCTGTTTAACACTCAGGAGTCTGCCTCGGACTCCTCCATGCAGAGTTAAACTTAGAGACTGGATTTGTCAGGATTCCTCTTCAGCTTTGACTTCAGTCATTTTTCATTTCTACATTTTGTACTCTGTTTTTTTTGTCATGCATCGCAGCACAAATAAGTTCCTTTCATAAGTTAATGTTGTTTTCATGAGCAGACAGAAGTCGACACATATTTTTAAGAATAGTTTTCCATCCTGTCAAGCGTTGGAAATGATCTCAGAGCTGTCTAACCTGAAACATCTTTGCAGAATGTCTGGAGCACGTTGGCTCAAAGTTTCTCTGCTTTCTTGAAACTGATAAAAACTTAAACTCATGTTAAACGGGACCCTGTCTCAAAACCTGCAGACTGGAAATGAAAGCTCACTGAGAGTTTGACAAGCAGACGGTTGAAGGATAGGTAAAGGAGCGTACCTTGCTGCCGGTCAGCTGAGCCAGGTATGGCTTCAGCTCCTCTCCGATCACAGAGTAGATAGCCACCAGGCAGAAGACGCTTGCCTTCCTCACGCTGCTCTCAGTGTTGTCGTAGCCCTGCGGCGGCAGCAGAGACGCTCAGTCAAACAGACACGACTCTAACATCTTTATAGAACAGAAACAAACTCCTAAAACGTCCGCATGTCTCAGAGCGCTCACCTGCAGGAGTCCAGGTATGATGTCAGACAGCAGGTGATGGAGCGGCTCCTTGGTGATGCGTTCAATGGCCCTCGTCTGCATCTTGATGGCGGCCAGGTTGATGGGGTAGTCTGCCGTCTGCACGATGGGACAGAGGACCTTGATGCACTGCTCCGGGTGGATGGAGCCTGCCAGAGTGGACGCTGCCTCCTCAGCTGCTCGCACAACCTGTCGGGTTAGGAATAAGGTTTCTTAAATCACTGCAGTACTTAAAACATCCATCAGAGCTCAGAGGAATCCAGAGGAGTCTCACCTCCTTGTGGGAGTCTTTATGAGCCTCCAGTGTCTTCATGATGGTGAGCTCAGCGTAGTTCTTAAAGCGGGCCGGCTGATTCCTCAGGATCTCCTTCAGGACTCGCAGGGACAGAGCCCGGATGGTGTGCTGAGAGAGGAGTCAGTTTAAAGGACTTAAAGAAACACAAAGTATTTAACAGAACTAATGAGCCGGGCTTCTGTCCTTACATCTTTGTCTCCTAGTGTCTCTAGAAGCAGCAGCAACATGGTTTTAAAGTGTTCCTCCCACACCACTAGGCTGTCTTCTCGAGCCACTTTGAGCAGCTCCAGCAGGGTCCCCCGGCGCTCCTCAGGGCCCCGCTCCCCTGCCTGGCCCTGGGAGAGCTCCTTCAGAAGACCCCCTACCAGCTCCAGCTGCTCAGCAGGGCTAGCTGCAGGAAGAGTGCAAAAATCAGACACTCTGAACTATATCACAAGAGCTCTGAACGTTTTATTTCCTGAATCCTGAGCAGAACTAAAGAGGGTTTTACTTTGGTCATAACTAATCCAACACACCGTTACTCTGACCGCTCTGAGTGCTGCAGGGAGGGTGTGATGGTGGGAAAAGTCTGAAGCTCAGTTTTAAATCACCAAAGATAAACAGATGTGGAAATGAAGTTATTCATTTGCTGCGTAGACGTTTGAGTATTTCAGCTCTCCTCAAGAGAAGCTCCATAAATCTGTGACTGTTTATCTTTCAGCTGATGCCGTATCATCGACCTTCAATCTGTTCTCCGTGTATGACTGTCTTAATCCTTCAAAGTTTCTCTTGGCTAACAAGAGGAGACAAATATCAGACTGTGTGTGACTCAGCTTTTTGATACCACAGCCAAACGACTCAGCATGTGAGGAAAGTGTCTTTACCTGGGAAGTTTTTCGGGTTCATGATCTTGTTTTCCACACACTCCTGTCGGGATCCTGCAGAGACAGACATCCAGTTTAAAGACAATAACGTCAAACCACACTCTTCTAATACCCATCTTCTTCTCTGAGTTCTCACCGTCTCTCAGCTGCTCCACAGCGTCCTCGTACAGCGCCTCCTTCAGCGCAGCTTTGTCCAGTGTGCTGATGCTGTCCGTGTAGTTGTACGGGTTGTAGTCTCTGAAGCGCGGGCCAGAGAAGGACCGAGGGGAAGGCGTGTTCAGGAGCGACGTCTTGTTGTCCAGAGCCGTGCGTCCTCCTCCCACCACATCACCACCAAGCCTGGGGTCTGAGTCTGAAGACGCCCCCACTCCAGACTGGAACACAACAACAACAACACATCTCTGGTCTCATTGAAATGTGTAAATCACATCGTTTGAGGTTGAACTCGGCCGTATATTGCCCTCACCATGCCGTCCCTCTTCCCGTCCCGCCTCAATGGATCCATCAGATCTTCTTGGCTGCGGAAGCTGAAGTTCTGGATGGCCTCAGTGACGCCGCGGAGGGAGCTGTAGATCTCCTCTGTGTTCAGGTTCTCACTGTCATACTCCAGCATGCTGCTGCAAGAGAAGAGGGCAGAGGAGGTTTGTGAGGATGCAGTCAGACAGAAATGATAATCCAGACTCTTGAAAAGAATTCAATAACAGTTCTTTGGGCCCTTCGGATCTCGGACCTAAAGAAGATCTGTCCACACCATGAAGTATAATCTCACAGTGCACGTGCAGACATGTTGACAACCTGCCGCAGTTCGAGACGAACACAGAGGAGCTGAGTATGATCTTTTTATTTTACCACATAATAAACAAAGTTATCCAAATGAACAGAAGGAGCTGATGGAGGCACGGGTGACTGCAGCAGAAGCTAAAGGACCGGTGAGTGCTGAATGAGTCACAGTGTGTATGAGAACATCTAAAATAATTCATATCAAACAGCCAATGCTGTGAAACTGTGTCACAGAGATGAAGAGGAGGAGGAGGATGAGAAGGATGAGGAAAAGAGGGGAGGGGTTACCTGGGGGAGTAAGCCCGCCGCACTGCCTTGAGGGAGGAGTGGGCAGCGGGTGGAGGAAGAGGGGAGGGGAAGGATGAAGGAGGGAACTTGGAGAGGCCGTCTGCGCTCCAACCCCAAAGCCGACTGCAAACAGTCGGGAGGAAGAGGAGGGGAGGGGGAGGAGGAAGAGAGCAGCGGGGAGAGAGAAGATAGAGATGTGAGAAAAAGAGAAGCACTGTTGTCAGTCAGTGTTAGTACAGGCTGGTTAACCTTTGAAGCAGCTGTCGATGTTGAGATGGTGATGTGAAAGTGTCTGAATACAAAGATTTAAAATAAACTGTCTCCACCTGCTGGCTGAAAGAAGGATGGAGACAAGCTGGAAGAGGATAAACTCAAACAGAGAGCAGCAGACAGTCATTTGTAAAGGTCTGAAGTGTGTCTTGACTTTTGACAGCTGATGGGAGGTGGAGTTTTTGAGATGCACTGTGACTGATGAGTACCTGGGAGAGAGCCCCCCATGGGAGCAGTTAGTGGGAGAGGTGAGCGGGCTGCTCCGGCTGCTTGGCGGCCGAGGAGGAATCCGACCCGCCGTGTTGCTGGGAGATGCCTGAAAATCCACAAAGCACACAGATTAAAGATAAGCACGTCTTAAGATAAGCTCTGAGGGGGGCTGAAGATACCAGAGAGAGATCCTCCCGTGTCTCCTCCTCCTCCTCCGATGATAAATTAAAAGTGGTACCATGCCGATGCCACTGCTGGCGCTGGTGTGCCTCAGGTGGTTGTGCAGCAGCTTGGTGGTCCCGTCCTGGAAGGTTTTGGGCAGAGCACCCAGCAGCATGGTGAACTCTGGTGTGTTCAGCTCAAACAGGGCGATCAGCACCACCTGGGCTGCCTGCACACACACACACACACACCAAACACACACATATACACACACAGTGTCATTTTAACTTTAACTGGAGCTCAGGTGTTGCCCTGAGCTGGTTGTGATTTTTCAGATATTCTTCCAGCTCATATTTCAGCTTCATTTAGACAAACTGAGTGATAGGAAATAACTCCACCTGAATGAAGTACCATTGTTTACATGTCTGTTGATGTAAAACACAAATCTACTAACGGTGCTTTAAGAGAAGGAACATGGATTCAAACTGTGCATGACGTGTTTTAAAGATTCTTTTTGAAAATGTCAGTTTTGTGTCAAGAAACCAGGAACCAAGAAAAAGAGAATGAGTTGAAGTTGACACACATGCAGCATGTCCATTACATAACAATGAAAAGAAGCAGAAGCTGCATGTTGACTTTGTTTCTTTAAGACAAGGAAACTGGATAGAAAATTCACGTTTGACTCGTTAGTCTGAAAACTCAAAATCAAGAAGGGTTCCATCTCCAGCTACATGCACACCCTCCATGAATATCCTCTGCTGATTCTCCTCATTGACCAGACATGCCTCCTCCTTCAAACTGACCTGTCTGTTGACTTAGAGCAGTTAGTTAAGAAGCCTTTACATGGCGCTCTGGAGTGCTTTCACATCCACTCAGAGTGTTTCTCAGGCTGTGTTAGCGCAGCTCACACACTCCGGATCATGCTGTTCGATGGGAGATTCTACCTGCTTGCACCTCTCCTCCAGGTTGCCCTCCCCAGGCAGAGAGGCCACGGTGCTGGCTCGGCCTGAGAAGTCCTCCCCTGCCCAGTTTTGAAGGGTCTAGGGGTGCGGTGGACGAGAAATGGCGATTGAAAAAAAAAAAAAAAAAGTAAAAACGAAAAAATGAAACAGACAAACTGAACTCACAGACAAAGGAACAGAAATGAGAAAAGAGAAGAAGTTCTGAGAGAAGCTGGAGGTAGCGTTGATGCTATCCCCACCCTCTTACCTTGCGGACGTCAGAGCTTTTGGGCTCGGTGGTCCAGGTGATGATGCGGGAGACGGCGAGGCGGGTCTCACTGGAGTTGACAAAGTCAGCTGGGTCCATCTGGCGAGCGAGTGCCTCGATGTAGCGCAGGATGGCCACCTTCACCTTCAGGTTGGGCGTCTGCGTCTGATCCACGATGAAACGCATCAGGATGTTGAACTGCTGCTCGTGTGGGAAGGACTCTCTGCAGAGAAAGGCAGGACATACCTGTTGAGAAATGTAGAAAAGCAGAACTGATTTGTGATGAAATGTTCGCTTCTCTGCTGACCTGGTGACGTCCAGGGCCTTCTGGACTTTGGCCTGGACGGAGCCCAGCAGGTCTGCCCCCATCTTCTTCAGCAGCTGAGTGAGCAGGACGAAGAGCCAGTCCTGCAGGTCCTCCCGGTGCAGCGTGATGAAGTCCACCAGAGTCTCCAGGAACATGCTGAACACCTGGAGGAGACAGATTTATGCTCTTCAACGTGTTCATTTCAGTTTTCTAAAACATGGTGCTGCAGAAACAAGCGAACAGTCCGCTGTGGTGAGTGAGGTGAGTCAACACTTACTCTCTGGTGATTGTTAAGAGTCCACAGCGAGCAGCGAGGAGGCATGCAACAAAGAAACACTCTCTGTTAGTTTGTCCTGTATTAGTTCTGACAGGTGAGCTGTAAAATCAGTCCAACATTGAACTCAGGAGCTGCAGACTTCACAGAGTCATGCTGTGTGTTAGAGATGCTCAGCTCACCTTGCTGTGAGGGTCTGCAAACATCCGGGTGAAGATCTCACAGAGCCTCTTCAGCTCCACACGACTGGCAGAGAGAACAAGCAGAAGTCTCTTCAATTCAACAATCTTTAGAGAAGTTTAAACCTTAAAACACCTCGCTCCTCACACTCACCTGAGCATCCTCTGGCTCTTGAGTAGGTTCTGCAGCCCCAGCAGTCCCTCCTTCCTCTCAGACCAGTTGGCGCTGGCACAGTGGTTCAGCACCTCGGCCACGTCCTCCGTCTGACGCAGGTAGTGCGGCGTCATGCCGCCGTTGCGCGAGCTGTACGAGCGTTCGGAGCAGGCGCTGGAGGCGTCGCTGTTGGCGTCATCATCGGAGTGCATTCCTGGAGACTCGAAGCGCCGCCTGACGGGTCTCCGCTGAGCAGAAGAGAAGATGCTTTTAGTTTACAGAGTGGACTGAAGAGTCTCTACTTTACAGCAGCAGCCATGATGACTCTGTCACATCTATGAGGAGATCTAACATGCAGCTACAGACGCAGAGACATGCAGGTTGAAGTGATGTTATTTTATGCTGAACACACACACACTCACACACACACATCTGGGTCACAGCTTTATTCTCACAGGATCATGTTAACAGTTTATTAGACACATAACCCTCAAAAGGAAATCACTGTTTGAAGATCTAGAATAATATCTCCAGTCTGAGTTTCCTTGGTAACAGCACAGCATCCCAGCCTGCTCACTCTTCCATATTTCACAATAAGAGCTGAAGTGAAACGCTCATGCTCTGCATGCAGTAACAAGTCTGAGTCAGATGAGATGTCTTTGTACCTTACTCCTCGAGTCTCCTAAGAGCTGAAGTAAACAAGATCATGGATAAAAAGAGGAGATTACTGAAGGCCCGTGTGAGCTCGGACAACATCAACACATCTGTATTTGCATCACGACACATTTTAAACGGCAAGTTAAAAGACAGATGAATTAAAAGAGCAGATATTTTCAAAGCTTCTGTTCTTACCAGAGCGTCAGCAACAGCTGCCTCCACATCGGTGCCGGTGTTTAGGATCCTCATGGCGTTGACCGAGGCCGAGATGCGAGCCTGATGAGCCAGACGGTCTGAGAGGAAAGGAAACACACATGAGCAGGTAAAGAGGAGAGTGTCACCACAATGAGTGTGGAGTGACAATCCTCTGTGCATGGGGTGAAGCTGCAGGTTGGTAGCAGGCACTTAGGATGGATTTTAATGACATGTTTCAAAGGGAAAAGTTTACTTAAGCAAATATGCTTTCATCAAAGTACGCCCAACGTTTGCAGAACTTCAGAAGATTTACTGAGTATTGTTTTTGGTAGAGTCAGAGATGATTTTCTGATCAGCCCAGGTTTTAAAAAGTCTGAATTCCCCTTTGAAAATAACTACAGGATACTGAGGTTTATCTTCAACACGTACATTCAGATCTACAGATTTATAAAATGTGAATCCATCGGGGCAGGGAGCGGCAAATCATGGACAACACACCCAGTCCAAAGAAAACAGCAAAGAAGCTGAAAACAAATGTTTGAGGATGAGGATGTCTAAGGAGGCTAACAGAATCTTCAAATACAAATCATGAAGGTTTAAAAAGAGATCAAGCATTACTCAGTAAAATGAAAAGAATGATCATGAAGCTGCAAAAGAACACTTGGAAAAGCTGCAATCATATTCATATCGTATTGCTTTTGTGAACCAAAGTGGGAAACTACCAGCACCATGTTCAGCCACACCAAATGACACATCTAACAACTATAACAGAGTTTGGATGCTGATCACTTTCCCACTTTGTAAACGAGACTCTGAGCTAAGTGCTGATCCATGCAGGGAGCAGGTTAGCTCAGTCAGCCAGATAACGCCACACATCCTCAGGGACATCCTTCAACCGTTTGGGACAGGGAAAGAATCTGTTGTGTTCAATGTGTTGAATTTGTCATGTTATCTGGCTGACAGAGTCAATCTGCTCCGAGAGAAGACCTCTGTGGTCACCTGAGTAGCACTCTGCAGAGGACAGGGCGCTGGTTGAACGGGAGTGACGGCGAGTTGCTGGAGGAGAAAGTTAGAGGTGAACAAGAGAGAGAAACACTAACACCAGCTATTAGCACGACAACATCAGAGAGGAGGTTTCCCTGCTTCTGTTCTATGCACATAGTTTATAGATTAGTGGAGACTGAAATAGAGAGCATGCAAAGAATCAGACACAACAAACAGCGATTTATGAAGACAGATGTGCAGGGTGAGAGCTAGCTCTTAACTTTTACTTTAAGCTTGTGTCTTAAATATCCATGTGTTGTGCTTTTAGATCCACATCAAGTTATTTATCACTGCTCCTACTTTCTACTGATCTCTGCTGGACAAAGAGAGGAGGTCTTTGGGGGGGTCTTCATTAGTGTACTCACCCAGGGGGGAGAAACCCCTGGCAGGGCTGGTGTCACGGCTGCTCTCGCGACTGGTTTCGCGGCTACAGCCCTGACTCATGCTCGGCCGGGGGATTCGGCTGCGGGCTGAAGATGCGTGATAGACAGAGAGACAGACAAGAGAGACAGACAGCAGCGCAGGAGGGAGAGTTTAGCTTGTAGCACATTCAGCCAGACACAGACACACCTTGAGCTGTCAGAGACGGTTAGTCAGGCGGGAGAGAAGGCAGAGTTAGAGTCAGGGAGGAGGTAGGGACAGGATTAGTGGAAGGAAGAGGAGCAGGTAACAGGAGTTTGGATTTCTTTTGTGGGGTGTGCATGCAAATCTGTGCACAACCCTTTTTGACTGACTTCATTTAGTTAGGTTTAAAAAATGCTCTTCAAAAGCTGAAGCACAAAATCAGCTTGAAGCTTGACATTAATTCCTGCATGAAATCTTTACAGACACGACACTTCCTTTCAGAAACTGTATCTCAGCTGCAGGTTTGACTCCTTTGAGTGCATCCTCCTGGTTTATAGTTTTGTACTTTTGGACTAGCTCACACTAAGTGTCTTGAGAAGCTCTGTGGCTCGCTCTCCTTACCTGTTCCAGATCTGGTGGGACTGGTCTCTCTGCTGCAGCCTTGGCTGCGGTGGCCTCGGGGCCGGCTCTTGTCTGCCAGGCTGGTGGAGGTGCTGCTGGCTGTGGCGGCAGCAGTGGCGGTGGTGCCCATGGTCGGCCTCGGGATTCGGCCGTATGTGGAGCTGAGCAGTCGGCCTGGAGAACCTGATCTACTGCCGGCTGGAAGAAACAAGGAAGAAGTCGTTTAGTGGAGTACATGGTTTCTTTTTAGTGTTCATACATTTATCTTTATGGAAGTACAAACACAAACACATTTACTGAAACCCTCTGAAAGGAAAGCTGATGTATTCAAACAGTCCCTCTATCACTAAGAGAAGCAGCTGCTCACGCTGAGACTGGGAGACCACTTTCCCTCGGCTTCTTCCCCGGCTGTCTGTGACACACGGACTGGTCCCTGAACTTGTTCTCCTGGTCCGTACGCGACCTTCAGAGACGGAGGACAGAACACAGACACACAATGACAGTGAGTAAAGGAGGAAAGGGGATACTCAACGTCTGTAAAATCAGATAAAGGTCACAATACTGAAGGACTGCAGTTTGTTGAAAAGTCAACATTTTCTGCATTCCTGTCATGCAGAGAGAGTGAACTCATCAAACAGAGGGACGTGACAGATGATGTGGAACAAGGGATAGTGAGGGGTGACAGACAGGAGATCAATATTTGGTGTTGATCCTAAGATCGTCTGTTTAAAAGGTTCATTATCTGGAGTCCTCGTCCTCTCCCTGACCTGTTTCCAGGATGTGCAGTGGACTCCTGCTTCTCCATTTTTACCCATCAGTGTGACACAGACTTAGTTTAAGTGCAGCAGATAAGTTACAGGACACCATGCGGAGACCATGCATACACAGTTCCATCACAGATGACCGACATTACAGAACTAATGGGGTAAAAGACACACCGAGGAGGCATGGAGGAGCATCATACCCCAACACACACACACACAGCTTACCGTCTGCATTAACAGACCACGAGCCATCTGACAGGTGGGAGAGCCAGGGGGGGACACAACAAGGGTCAGGGGTCAAGAGGTTAAGCTTTACAAATGAGAGGGAAGCAGAGGGACTGAGACAGGAGCGTCTCATCCTGTGAAATCAATGTGTCTCTGAATATTTCATCAGATCTTATCAAGACACTTCACTCATGTGTGTCTACATCTCATGCCTTAAGTCTGTTAAAACCTTTGTGGGATCTCCAGGGAAGCAGAGCACAGTGTTATAAATGCAGAGTGGTCTGAGTTACCCAGGGAAGCGTAGGACCCAGGCGGGAGGGCTGAAGCAGAGCTGAAGGGTGATGATGTCATGGCTGAGGGCACAGCGGGCATTCTGGTACGGGCGGTGGCTGTGGCCGCCGCGTTAACGTCCACGTCACTGCGAGAGCGCTGCAGAGAGCCAGGAGAGGAGGCGGCAGCAGCAGCAGCAGGCGTCCTTGTGTGAGCAGCTTTGGCTGGAAGAGGACCAACAAAGATGCAAACAAGATAAGCATCCAACACTGCAGCAACTCTCCGCCCTCCACTGCTGTTTATTTATCACACACTGATGTGTTATATACCTCATCTCATGGTTTAAATAGAAATAAAACAGGGTCCTTACTTCTTGTTGAGCTGCTCCCGAAGCTGGTTTTTACAGACAGAGGTCGACTGTGGAGAGAGGAAGCATATTCTCTTTAACCCTTTAATTAAAACAGAACAGTTTGTGATAAATCCTGCAGAGCTGCTCTTCATCTGTGTCTTTAATGTCTTTATAAAGATGTGTGTTAAGACAGGATCCCTCACACTGCTGCAGAATAATGAAACTGAACCCTTTCACTTCCTGTTGGTGTCATGTGAATAAATACTGCTTTAGTTCCCCCGGTCGATCAATAAGTCCATGGATCAGAGAACGTGTCTCACTTGAGGCTCTCCTGAGAGGACGAGGAGGAGCGGTCCGAGGCGGGCAGTGACATCATGCTGTCCCCGCTCCTGAGGTGAGCCTGCAGAGCTTTCTGATAGGACGACTCCAGGCCCTGAAACAGCAGCTCCGCCTCCCGACGGAAGTGACCGTGAAAACTCCAATAACACCTGCAGCAGCAAGACAGAGGACCGACACAAAAACATCAGGACATTTCTCCCATCAGAGTCAGTATCTCAGTTATAGTATGGTTTATTGTCTGGGAATATTCATGGAGACTTACTTTCTGGCCACAGAGCGAGCTTCTGCGTCTGCATCATGAACTCCTTTCTTTATCGTCTCCATTAAAACTGTCCCGTGCCTAAGAGAGGGAAAGAGACCACATGCTGTGTTATAACCTGAGACCGCCATCACAAAATGAAATCCCACAGTCTCTGTTGACATGACAGACTGCAGAGATGAAAAAGAAGACTCTCTACCATGCATGTTATATAATATGAACAGAGTATTAGTGACCTTTGAACCTCTGCATGAGTCAAACCGTCCCATCTGCTCTGCAGTCTGGACTCCACTGAGTGAACTACCCTGCTCTGCTTTCACAGCTCCTCTCCAGCACCACCATCTTATTCAACTCTAGTTTTGAAGTCACACACACACACTGAGTGACTGATCGATAAGAACCAGAGAGCTCCCCTGGTATGGGGGGGTCGGCTCAGGTTTCTCCCTGGCGGCGGAGGCAGGAAGCAGCCGGGCAGAAACACAAAGAAGCTTTTGGAGGCAGACAGAGATCCCCCCCTGGCATCGCCGTGGAAGCTGCTGAGAAAGCTCTCCACTCTGCCGGTGTCACATTTCTTGACGAGGTAGCATGTTGTACTTGGTGTCACCGCTTTCAATCTTTGAGCGCAAACACCAACTAACTGCTCTCCTTAAACTACCCTCTGACTCTTTGTTGGTGAACTGTCAGAAAATAATACGTTTGCTTCCTCACCTCTCTAAAGAGCTCGTCTGCCACTCCTGCAGCATCAGGTCCAAGAAGTCGAAGCAGCGTCTGCACAAGAGGAAACAAACATTCAAATTAAGTAAGATCAGACCACAGAGGAGGAGTAAACACAGGCGTTACATATCAATAAATACATGACATACATAGAAACTGATTAAAAACATGACTTTTACAGTTTAATAACAGGAAATTAAATATGTTAAATATGTTTCTCTCACCTTCTGACTGCCACAGATTTAGAGATACAGTTGCTGGTGATGATGGGGATGAGACGTGGGTAGTGTGTGTGCTGCAAAATAAAAATGAAACTTCAATAATCTGAAATCTTTTTTTCTTCAGGACTAAAACTTTTGGAGCAGTTTACATCGTGCAGCATGAACCTTTGGGTCCTTTGCTTATAAGAAGATATGAATCTGTCAAGTCTGAAGACTACAGTCTCTACTTCTCTTTCTAAACTTGTTTTAAAGTTGCCTCATGGACACATTCATTTCAGCGTGACTCCTTAAACCAGGAAAGAGAGCTGCTTGTATTTCACACGACAAAGACCACATGGTCAAGTGACTGGTCCTCTCTGATGTCGGTTTACAGTGACCACAGACATCATGTCAGTGAAGATGACCCGTACCCTGAGGATCATACGGATGGCGGCCATGCCGGAGGTGGCCATGATTTTGGCACTGTTGGGGACCAGGTTTAGAAGGATCGGCATGATGGCCTCCGCAGCGTGGTCGAACCGACTGCCTAGCACCAAGGACAGGTGACTGGAGATGGGAGAGCAGGAAACACATGAGATACACGTTTAGATCATGTATGTGAGTCTTATCAGATAATCAAATGAAGAGTTTGTCCTCTAAGCTGTCAGTAGAAATATAAAAAACAACTCCCAGTCCTTTCTTTAACATCATCTTTAGTTCAGAGTGATTTATTATCGTATTATTTATTGTATCTGAGCCCTTAAAGTGATCTCCAGGCAGCCTTACCCCAGAGTGATGCAGGCCTCTCTCACCACCTGAGAGCGCAGGTCTTTGGCGGACTGTTTGAACGCAGCCTCCGTGAGCCGCAGCTGCTGAGGAAACCCGTCAAACTCTGCTGCACCGGCGAGGATCAGCGAACGCACCTTCTTCAGCTGGAGGAGGAGCATAAAGAAGATCAACATCATCATCATTTTCCTCCTCAATGATCCTCAGACTACGACAAACAGAGGAGTCAGGAGGTCTTACAGCGGCCACTCTGAGCTCCCAGTCTCTCTTATCGTCCGACAGCACGTCTCGGATCTTCGCCATGGCCTCCTCCACCTCCCTGTTCGAGTAGATCTGATGAAGAGGGATTAAGAAGAGAGCAAGAGAAGAATTATTGAAAAGCTTACAATACAGGTGTCAAAGCCTCTGTCTGTGCAAGTCTGTACCTGCACTGTGGGAACATCCTCAAAGGCCTGGATGAAGTCCTCCTCATCCACAGCTCCAGCACTTGACCCATCCTTTCCTACAGTGTGAGACATTTTATCCAGAAAAGTGTCAGACTTTGTGTTCAAGTAAAACAAAACCCTCCATTAAACTTTGATTTCACTCGACGATTGGTCAAACAGGAAACGCTGCGAGCCACGAGAACACACTCTGCACGTTTTTTAAATTTCCTCTGCCCTCACACTCATGTTTTATTCACTGAAAATATGGATCTGTATTCAGCGGACGACTCAGAAATCAAAGCCATGTGATGATGGTTCACAGTGAGACAAACTTAAGTTGAAGAAATCATCATCCTCTGCATGCTCTCTTCACAGACGGCTGTGGATGGTTTCCTGTCCCTGATGAAGACTATGAACAGGCAGAATTAAACATGTGTTTTATATATATGTCTATAATTCACCACTCTGCAGTGGTGCCGGCTCTGACCTGCAGACTTGGTACTGGAGGCAGCAGGGGCAGGGCGTCGGAACGACCCCATGCTCACTCCCTTCCTCCCGGACAGCGTGGCTCCTTTGGACGAGGACGAGGAGCGGCCGCCGTCCACCGAGTCATCGTCTTCGAAGTTCTTGTCTGGAGGAAGAGGAGCACAAAGGAGAGAGTCAGAGGGATCGGGGAACAACAAGTCTTCAGAGAACTCACACAGAACAAAGGGAAATGTCAGCGCTGACTGAGCATCTCAGCAATGTGGAGCAGCAGGCAGAAGGAGTCCTGAGTGGACTTTGGGAGGACATTACTCACATTCCTACATCAGCAACAGAACAAGCTGGTGAAGGCGAGGAGTGTGAGGGTTACAGACTGAAAGCACCGACGATGAATGAACAGTTAGTGCAGTGTTCACAGTCAGAAGCTCAGAGGAATCAAACATCTGAGAACACAAAACCAAGTCCTGATTTTAACTCGTAGTCTCAGTCCCTGGACAACAAAGGATTCTGACACGATGCTGTGAATTATTCAAGAAGCAGTGCTTAACTGCACTGATTCTTCTCCTAACAGACCATCGTCCACTCGTCTGAAACAAACAAAGAACAACCACAGGTGATGTTTTCATTTCTCACTAAATAAATCCACAGTGGAGGCACAGCCCTGTGGAAATACCTCCCAAGTGTCACGTGAGCCCCTCAGCACAGGAATCTGCACAACCAGCAATCAATCCTCCTTCATTATTCAAAGTTTACACACACACACACAGCAGCAGCGGCGGGACACTCAGCCAGCCCATCAGTCATGTGCCATCAGGCTGCAGTTTTTCAGTCGCTTCAATATCAACACAAGGTGACTGTGTGTTTGTGACGGAGAGCACACCTGTCATCTGAGGTTAAATCATCAACATCACGGGATATCACAGGAAACAGGATGATGCTAGCTCAAGAGGAAACCCCCTCTGGTTATCCTGAATCATGTATGCAGCTCACAGCGTCCGTGTGTTAAAGAAAAGAAGGTAAATAAAGTAAAAGGCAGACGAAACATTTCATGCACGAAGAGAGAGAAAGGAGGAGCATCTTCATCTCTTTCTTGTCTGCAGGGACAGTTTAAATTTGCAACAAGATAGCTGTGCAAGTTTAAGAAGATTCTTGCAGCCTGTGAAGACAAACAGGCTTTGACGTGCACCCCATAAAGCTGCATCCGCCAAAGACCTCCTTTAGTCCAGTGACAGGCTCAGACTGTTATTCTTAGTGTCTGGCAGATTTACAGAGGTAGAACTTTTAGTTTCAGGAGGAAGATGAAGCAGAAAGTCTCTTTAAAGCAGACACAGCGGCTATAAGATCTCCACATCCTAATTGAACTTAGAGTTTTCACAGACTCAGTGAATCAAGGTTCATCACATTTCCAAAGAAAGCCAATCCAGACTGCAAATCCCCCGGGAACCAGCGACAACTGATTCCCCGTTTTAAAAAGCATGCAGTCCGTCCAGCTAGCTGACCTTAACTCTGCTCAGAGACACCCGGGCTGCTTGTGTCCTCTACATTGTTCACTCAACAATCCAGCTTCAAGCGGGCCAAGAAACCATCCTGCTGTGTTTATATTCAAGACGCCATGATCCCATTCCTGCTGGATTTACATCCGTCGTCACACCAGGCATCCTCCTCTCCTCTCCTCTCCTCTCCTCTCCCCTTCCTCTCCCCTCCTCCCCCTCTCTTGCCATTGAGCTCCTATCGTGCATTGATAACATCCTCCTCTCTTTCTCTCCTCTAACAGATGCATCTTAACCGTCCCTGCATCCAGAGCAAGAAGCAGCAGCTTACAGGAGCAGATCCGCCTGCAGACCAGTTTCCTCAGCATGCCGGCAGACAGACAGACAAACACTGAGACAGTCAGGTGGTCCTCCGGTCCTCCTGCTAAGGAGAGACAAGAGGGGAGGAAGGAGGGGAATCTAACTGCTAGCCTCCTCCCTCCCCTGCCAGGGAGCATGTGCTTCGATCTTCCTCTCTGTCTCCGTCCTCTACTTCACTTGAGACAAACATACACACACGTGCACACAAACATACACACACTGCCAGGATCAGGAAGGGAGGGGATGGAGAGGAGCGATGAAGGAAAGGATGGGAGGAGCTGACCAATGGGAGGAGAAGGGATGGGTCGGGCAGGGGACGAACCCTGGTGCTCTGTGTGGAGGCGGAGTCAAAGATGAGTGACAGCTTCAGTGTCATGATGACTCAGGAGAGGAGGAGGAGGAGGAAGAGGGAGGGATGGAGAGACACCTCCAGAGGAAGCTGCTCTTTGGTCATTGCTAATGTCCTCCTGCAGATTTTAACTTCAGCGACTCAGAGAGTAAAAAACAACAACTCAGAGTGGCTCTGATATTCACATTCAGCTTTGTTTTCTGCACTTTAGCTCCCCTCAGACTAATTGGTGCTGATTGAGTGGTGAAAAATGAACTTACTATCTATTCAAGAAGGACACCAATATGTCACACGTCACTCTGACAACCAAAGTGTGAAACTCCTGATGAACGAGGACAAAGGAACAGGACTGTGACGTTTGGACTGGGACTAACTGAGCCTCTCCTCGGGGGAGCAGTCATAAGTTTTCCCTCCTGGCAGCATCTCAAAGTCTTTGTGAACTCGGAGCCTGATGGAGTCTGACAGCTGATCCCCCCGCTGCAAATTCACAAAATGACCTGGGAGAGGTGAGGCACTCCGAGGTGTGGGAGGAGGGAAGGTGGGAGAGCAGATCAGAAGCTCAGTAATCAGTGTTTTCAGATATCAAATCACCTCCTGTTGAGTTTCTCTTATTCTAACACACAAACAGCAGCTTATCTTCTGCTCTTTATCCACTCAATGTTCAGGAGAATGATTGTATGAAAAAAATCACACCCCTGCTATTCTACTACACGTGACATCCAGCTGGAACAACAGTGGGAGGGACGTTCCCACAGAACAGTCAGACTTCATTCATAACTCTCTCAGCGGATTAAGATACATTCACACTGGGAACATCCACAGGTGAGAGTGTAGAGTTACACAGGAGGAGAGTGAGTGAACATAAACCTGAGTCATGTGTGGCTTTGTGTTCTGTCACAGGAGAAACTGAAAGTACAGAAAGTTTCTTCAAGAGTTGAAAGTTCTTCAAAACGATCCACAGCTTCAGATCTTGTGATTCGACGCCCCCCTCCCCTTTGTCCTGTGTGGTATCCATCAGTTTCTGTGCAGAGGAGCTTCCCTGGTGTGTTGCTAAGAGTCTTGTGCTTTGTAATTATGTTCCTGGATGAGTGGATCAGATATATCAGATTATAATAAATGCCTGATGTAAAAATAACCCAGCAGTAACGTCTTCCTGTGTGTGTAAACAGCTGTGATGGAGTCATCGGTGTGTGGTGGCCTGTCTCTCTGAACCTGCACACTGTTCATTATTCAGGAGGTTTCCACCTGCGCAACCTAAGTCCTGCTGGCAGCAACTACCTGTCCCCGTCTCTCAACATCTCTGTGCAGGACCTCCTGAGGCTGCAGAGGGATGTAGAGTCCATGCAGTCAGCCAGCTCTCTGGTTATCAAGAAGAATGGAACATTAAAAGATGACTTTCATAAAGAAAGGAGGAGTGTTAACTTCAACTTCCTTTAAGAGAACTTTTTCTAAAACTAAAAGCAACAGGATATAAAACAGTGTGAGATAAACAGATCACAACACTGCTGTGGTGTGTTCAGGAGCTTCACCACCACACCAGACTATCAGACTGCTTCACCACCAGACGATCAACTTCTCTGTGAGCTCTTCTAAAACTCTGACAGCAGAAGAGACGCTGATCAGTATCAGCAGCACAGACAAGAGCTCAGGGAATCAATGAAAATAACTTGAATTACTGAAATGTCTCAGAGGTAATGAAGGACAACAACACAGCAGAACATCGGGATTACATGCATCACTTAGCTTTTGTGCAATTAGCACAAAGATTCACACGGAGTCCAGTCAAGCCTGGTTTTCCTCAAACTACGCAGGCTGACAGAGAGATAATCTGAGGGAACCTCAGTGAACAGAAAAACCCTCTCTGTGTCAGCGATAGATTTACCTTCAGGGACTCCACTCCTCCTCTGTGGATCCACTGCAGGAGAAACAGACCTGCTGATGCACTGCTGCCTACCCTGCCTCCTCCCTTCCCCTTTCAACCGGTCTCATGACCGGGGGCGACAGCTGACACCACCCCTACAAAATAAAAGCCCTGGATTGCTGGAGTTTGTTTCTTATGTTTGTATTGTTCCTTTCTTTGGTTTTATTTTAATTCCTTTCAATCTCTGTCCTCCTTCTTGTCTTACTAAACTGCTGTATCACACACAGACGCACATTTTGTGTGTCTTAACTCCCTCACTGTGGCTGACGTTCTGGGAGACGTGATCAATGAAATCAGCTGGTTTTCAGGTCGTGTTGTTTCAAAAAGAACCACATCCTGCTCTTCCAACCACAAACATAAATCAGAGCTCTTCTATCTGTGTGTAGAGAATGAGATTATAATAAATTCCAAATGATTAGATTATGATGAGAGCGACCACAAACTGTAAACTGTGCACAAAGAGCAGCTCTGCAGTCTGGAGTCTGGTGGTGAAGTGAAGCTCCTCCCTTCATGTCAGATTATCTTGGTGACTGATTCCTGTTGTTTTTCCACAGGAAGGTGGTCTTGTCTTTTTATATTTAAGCCCACTGAGATGAAAGCTGAGCCTTTTGTCCACAGAGATGAGGTCTGTCAGCTTCACTTTAAAACACAATCAGTTCAAAACAAAGACAGTCCCAAGTCCCAGTCCTGGTTTCAGTCTCAACACAAACACCTTGAGAACAAAGTTAAAAAACATCATAAGAAGACTGACTCTTACCTGACAGTGGAGACAGGACCATGCTCCCTGACCTCTGAACTTCATCAAATTTACTGAAGATGACGTTCAGCCTGGACAGAGGAGGAGAGGAAGAGGAGGGCGTATAATCAGCATGTTGTGACAGGAGGGGAAAGCAGCACATTGATAACAGGAAACAAACATGTTTGCTGCTTCAGGCCTGCAGCTGATCCTCTGAGAAACAGAAACAAGCCTCATTTCAGCTTCCACAGACGAACCATCTCGTTGCTCTTTCAGACTGTTAAACTGTCTTCTAGTCAGAGAAAATTCAAGCTCAGAGAACATGCATGATGCTGAAGCTGAACTCTTGACACTGGAAGTTTCAAATCCTAAATAACGGGGTCGAACAGAAGAAGATAATCCACTTTCACAGAGAGCACTTTGACGCACCGTGACTGAGGGAGACCCTTCTTCCCCAGGTCGATCCTCACTCGTTCTCCAACGTGACGGTAGATCTCTATGAGGCAGTTCATGGCTCCATCACGCACCTACATGTAGACATCAAAAGGAAATACATCACTTTGTTTTCTGCTCTTTCTCAGGAATGCATTGAATTCAAGCCGATTCCCAACTATGGAAAGTCACTGCTCTTAACTTACAGAGTGGTCAGCTATAGGAGCCTTCTTCTTTACCTACCCTTTGTTTGTTTTGATGCAGAATAACACAGGCACTTTAAAAAAACACAGCCTTCAGAATCAGATCTCTTTGTTCTGTTTGGTTTGTTTGTTTCCAGCTTGTTTTCTTTACATTAACACATCAAACTTTTAAAGTGGTTCCTGCAGAGCACACACACGTCATTCTGATTCTGCTGGTTCATAATGCACTGAAGATAAACGCTTCAGTGCACATGTGCAGAAGAGTGTTTGAGGTCAGGAAGGAAAGTTCAAGGGCACGGCTTCCCGTCCTCCATAGGAAGTGTGGCTCCAGTGATGACAGACCCTGCAGCCAATCAGGACACACCAAACTCAGCAGGAGAGAGAGAGAGGGGGGGGGGGGGGGGGGGGGGGGGGGTCTGTTAAACCCATGCTGCAGGGTCATAGGTTCAATCATGTGTCTAACTACATCTCAAGCCCTTTCCTACCAAAATATATCAAAACACTTCTTTATTTAAAAGAGGATGTGGGAAGGAAAGCAGAACAGTGAAATCCTGCTTTGTTCCCTGAGAGTCTCTGCCCAGCTGTAATGTTTGGGTTGACCAGCAGAGGGCAGTCTAAGCTCAGTAACACAGCTGCTACAGTGCAGCTGGAAAGCAGCAAGTTGTACCCTTTTATTTACAGTCTGTGGTTGTACCTGACTTGTGGGATCTCCAAGGAGGTTACAGATGTGAGGAACGATTTTACTGAGGGTCAGACTCTGAGATCCAAACCTGAAAGAAAGAATAATTTAATGTATCATGAAGAAGAATGTCTGATCTCTCTCTATCATCAGATAAAAACAAGTGTTTTCTGCACTCACACATTCAGGGTTGAGATGAGACAGAGGCAGAGGCCTTCTCTGGTCCGGTTGTTTTTGTGTTTGAAGCCTCCCATCATTCGCTCCCATACATACTGAAAATACAAGCACAGGAAATCAAAAATCCCATCTTGCTTTCAGTACATTGCTACAGATTGTGACTGTGGTAAAGGGCTGATGTAACTCGACATAGACAACACAAAAGGGTTTGGATGAGCTTGTCTGCTGTTGTGCACCTGTGGGTTGGCAGCTTGGTCCATAATCTTCAGTAGAAGAGCTTGGTCCTGGTCTCGAACTTGGTCCTTGGCGTCTCCTAGTCGGTCTATCAGGCTTGGCAGAACTGAGCAGGAACGGAGAACAGAAACAACACCGACTTTTTAAAGCTTGAATCATTTTTACATGGAATAAATATTTATTTAATTATGAGATCTACTTTATTGTCCTTTTAAACCACGTAGGTACACTAAAACATTTCAAGACTTAAAGACAAAATGTCTTTCTATAGCTTCCAGGAATATCAACAAAACCCTTCATTACAGAACACATCATTTCATTTTGCATGATTAAAACACAAATGAAGTGAAGATGCTAAATAACTTAAGCTGAAAAAAATATATAGATTTTTAAATGTTTTTTAACAAATATATTGTAATTAGATTTTCCTTTAAATATTGTGAGATTCTAAATGTAAATAACAATCATGTGTAAATGTTTTCAACATTGTTTTTGAACAATGGAACATAGTACGTATGTTTAATGTATAACAGCACTATTAACTAACTAACTAAAAATCTATGAACTGCTTTTTCTGCATTATTGTATCTGAAATAGTTTAACTAAAACATGCAGTGGCTTACCTGTCCCAACCTGTGTCCTGAATCTCTCCTGCAGTCTGCTAACCAGAGCTGACAGAATGTCCATCCCCAGCAAAACCACCTAGAAACACACAGAGAACATAAATAAATAAATACATATACACATAAATAAGAAAACAAGCTGATTAAATGCAGCATAATAATCCCATAACCACAGATAGAAAAGATTCACAGCAGCCACAGCCTGCTTTAGAAGCAGAGCAATGGATTTGAATCTGTGCTGCAAAGGATTATGGGTAATTTGGCCAAACCCAGAGTTTTGATGTAAAAACACAGAAAGTGTTTGATTTGAATGTGTTTAGTGCATAAAAACTAAAATAACACTTCTAAATCTTTAATCCTGAGAGGTCAAACACTAAACTCTGACTGAACCGTGACTGAAGAGAGTATCAGGACTTTACAGAGAGGGTTCTTCCTACATTAATGCACCCTTCCTTGTCTTGGGGTGGTATGGGACACTCAATGAACGTATAGTGAGAGTATCCCTGCTAACACCATAAACAACACCTTCGCATCACCTGAGCTTCATGCTCTGTGCTGGTGCAATTTTTGGAAACACTCTTCATAAGCGAGAGGTATCTTAAAAAGTAAACAGTCAATGCTCAGGACCAGAGCCCTCTGCTGGACATCAGGTGCAGGTACACCTGAAACACCAGCACTGCAACATCAGACCATAATCTCCAGTTAATTAAATTATTCTCTAACTGCAGCATTTAATGATTCTATAATAACATCTGGAACATCATAACAGGAGTAATGTGTTGTCCTGCCTGCTGTAAACACACACATTAACTCCTCTGCCATTAAGCCGTCTGTCTTCATCAGCAGCTGAACTGTCTTTTAATTTACGTGACAGCCCAGCTCGTCCGCTCTCTGCTCCACAATCAATTAACAACAGCCATTAGACCAGCAGCCTGAAGCAGCTCTACTTTAAACTACCACCACACACTCACATCAGAGCTCAGGCCGACCAGAGGCTGCTCTCTGAATACTGAAACACTGGAAGAGTCTCTGCTCCTCCTCGGCTGATTCGGTCACAGTGGGAGGGGAAACTGGGCTAATAGTGCGGGTAAATTAAGCTCACAGCCACCGCCGCTGACACACACTCGCCTGGGAGCCGCGTCCCAAATACAGACTGGCAGAAAGCAAGCAGACTGGAGGAGGCTGCGTTTCCAGGGCAGCAATATAAATGTGGTGTGTGTGTGAAGGCCGCCTTGACGTGTGTATTCTTTAAGAACACACTGTCTAGAAACAGGCTTCTTCAGGCTCTTCCCTTCAAATACATTGAGATTGAAAGTTCATGGAGATACAATTCAACCCAAGCTGCTCTGGAACTTTCCGTGGTATCACATCGTCTTAGTGAGAACTTTGCAGCTTCACTTCCTTCTTTCATTTATGATGATTTGAAATGCTTAAGAGAGGGATGATGGGTTTATTCAAAATCCTTAGCAGAGGCACAGAGAAGAGTGAAACACTTTTCTTTGAATCTCTTTCTGAAGAAAGTAAACATCTTTTTAAGCTAACGTTAGCTAACACAACCTAAATGAGGACAACATAGTTTCCCTCTCACTGGGCCTAACGTTGGCAGCTGTTGAAATTCTTCTAAATGAAAAAACTGAGTGTAAGAAATTGATATTTCACGCGCCTCAGATTGGCAAATTCTAGCAATGCTACACTTGATTCCATTCCCAGGACAGCAGAGCAGCAGTCCTGACTTTGTTTAGTTCGATGTTCTAAAGGAGGAGAATAAATACGATGACAGTTCAACTCTCTCCTGAGTAACCGTTAAGAGTATGGGGTTCCTGAGTGCAGCTTATGTATGTTACCTTGCAGGAGCAAACAACAGTAACATTGATTAGTCAGCAGTGGCAGACTGGTATCATGCTAATATTCATAAACATCATGTAGACCACAGACCAAGAAACAGGACTGATTGGACCCGGTGCACAGATAAAGGTTTGTCCTCACCCCCTCCTGTAACTGTGGAATCAAACTGCCTCAGTGAGTGTGAGGAATATAAATATCCTCTTTCTGCTCTCATGAAATCAGCAGAGTTCATGTCATACAAAACTTGCTGTGGAGACACTGGACATAATGTGTATTTGTGACATCTGAATGCTTTTAAAGCCCTAAAGGTGGTCCTTTCAGACCTGTACCTGTACCCTGTCAGTCCTCTAAACAACAGGTTCTTGTCTAAGAGCCTCTCTTGGGATATTTCTAATAAGATGTTAAAGGTGGAGTGTGTTTTTGAGTCCTCTCAAACTATCCTCACCTTGAAGTTGCTGGAGTTGACCCAGGAGCTGGCCACTGCATCCACCATCCTGTCCAGCATGCTCTGGTCCTGTTCCAGGTCTTGGGACTTCCCTTCATCCAGGATGAGCTCAATGGTCTCCTGGCCCACCTGGAGCCTCTTACCCAGGTCCTTCTGCATCACCTGCTCCAGCAAGTAATCCATGCTCACCACCTCCTCCTCCATGGCTGCTGATGCTGCCTGGGACAGGAAGAATTCAGGGCTCGAGCAGACTCCGAGCTGGCCTTACTCCTCTTCCTCTTGTGCACCAAAGCCTTGAGAGGGTCCCGTAACCTGCTGCAGGATACCTGGATGCCAGTTAGGATGTTTCTGAGGAGGCTAACACAGCCGGGGTGTGCATCACACTCTCCTGCAGGGTTTGGCAGCTGTGGACAATGCACTTCATCCTCCTGGAATTACATGAGACATCAAGACCATCAAGACATCATGAGACATCATGAGACACCAAGACCACCAAGACCATCAAGTCCAGAGTTGACAATGAAGCAAAGTTTAAAAACTAGCACGTCCATGGGAACTTAACAGTAGTGATGAATGAGGTGTGTGATCTACATGTAGCTGGATACTTTGAGGCTCATGATGAGATCTTGATGTGTTCTGGATACTTTGAGGCTCATGATGAGATCTTGATGTGTTCTGGATACTTTAAGGCTCATGATGAGATCTTGATGTGCTCTGGATACTTTAAGGCTCATGATGAGAGCTTGATGTGTTCTGGATACTTTAAGGCTCATGATGAGAGCTCTATGTGTTCTGGATACTTTAAGGCTCATGATGAGAGCTTGATGTGTTCTGGATACTTTAAGGCTCATGATGAGATCTTGATGTGTTCTGGATACTTTAAGGCTCATGATGAGAGCTCTATGTGTTCTGGATACTTTAAGGCTCATGATGAGAGCTTGATGTGTTCTGGATACTTTAAGGCTCATGATGAGAGCTTGATGTGTTCTGGATACTTTAAGGCTCATGATGAGAGCTCTATGTGTTCTGGATACTTTAAGGCTCATGATGAGAGCTCTATGTGTTTAAGTTAAGCTAACAGAGACCTGGAGCTCGAGCAGGTGAACCTTAAACGTCACTTTATTTAGCTGCTAGCTTCTCTTGCTAGCTCATTAGCTCACAACTAGCTTGCTTTCCTCCAAAGTGAAGCTCGAGCTCCCTCCCAGGCTGAGTGTGACCCTGTCTGAGAGTAGTCCCTCTGAGGTGGGTCACCTGTCTGAAGGTCTAATAAAGAGGGACCACATTAGGAGAACCAGTTTTAGAGTCACTTACCGGATGGACCGACTCGTTCCCTGAAAGCAGTCCGAAGAGGAGACGCTGCCTCCGGCCACAAACTACCGTTACTTCACAGCTCAGCCTTCCTTTCCTTACTTCCTTTCCTTACTTCCTCCAAGGACTTCAAACTGCCTCATATTTCATGTTGAGAACATTTCAGAGTCTAAAACTGACAGCTCGTTAATCTCGAGTCAGTCATAGTCATTAAAGGCGAAGTGATAAATAGTCGAAGTGTATGGTGTTTGTCCCATGGCGGACTCCGTAGAGCTACAACGAGAAACATGTACAACAGCGACACCTGCTGGCAGGGCGGTGCAACTACACTGGACTATGGAGGAGCAGGTGAGATTCAAGAAAGCTTTATTGCCAAGTGAGCTCCACAAGACAGTAAGGACAATAAATAAATATAAATATATAAACCTAAACACAAATCCAAAACTAAATAAAAATACTATCTGTACAAAGAAAGGTAAAGAAGCACTTTTAGAGACATGAATTCAGTTAAATTAGCCTCAGCCAGAGTGTACATGTAGTAGAATGAGGTATTATTTGATCTTAAGTTTTGTGCATTTAAATAAAATGACTTAAAGTGATCATGGCAGGTTTTTCACCTGTTAGTCTTTACAGAACCAACAGCTTGCATCGTTTTATGAGGTGACACAAGAAGCTAAAATAGTGCTCGTGAAAAGTTTCTGTCTTGATCAGGGGGATCCAGTTTACTGTAAAAGTCAAATCCATAAGCTCATCCTTAATAACAAAAGATGAGTTTCCAAACCTGGATCATTTTCAGCTGTAGTCGACCTTTTGGAAGTACTGGGTCCTGGAGGGGGGGAGGATGGGTGGATACATGGGTGGGCTCTCTGTCAGCTGCAGGTGGTCCTTTACAGCTTCAAGTTGTCAGTGTCAAGAGGTCTCATTTTCCTTTCTGGAGCAGGTCATGTTCCTCCTGGCCTTGGGATGACAACAAAAATCATTCATTTCATGGTGAATGGGAGGCTGGAGCAGGCAGAGTTTGGAGCTGACTGCTCTGCTGCAGACGTCAAAGGTAAGAAAAGAGTCTGGACTTTACATCAGCAGCTGATTTTATAGATGTGATCACAATGTTTAAGGGTTGTAGCAACAGTCAGTGTTTCTTCTAGAGATTCATTTAAGTCAAATATTAAAAGTAGAATATGTGTTTTGGAGTTTTCTGATCATTTCATTGAGTCAGTGGTTCCTGTGGTTTCTGTATGAGGGCCGGACCTCCATGTGGCTTTGACAGGTCCTCTGCTGAAAGAGCTTTCTCCTCTCATCATCTTGACTCAGAGATGAAGAAACAATGTGCCAACGTCAAGAACTTCTTGAGCTGGGCGCTTGACATTTAGAGACACGAGTGTGAGGGCAGAAAGAGTTAAGAGTTTTAAACTCAACAAAAGGAGAAAGTGCGTTGTTTTTAAATCCTAACTTAGAGAGATGGATCTACTTTGGATCCATAACATCTGATAGGTCTCTAATTATGTTCTCTTGTTGAAATCAATCCCAATCCTGACTGATCCCGATACTCCACAGATCTGTTCCGGGCGGCTGCAGAGGCGGGGCCTAACCACATCCTGAAGATGTACAACAACAATGGCAGCGTGGTGAACATCTCCCCCCGGCTGGAGGCAAACGGCGAGGACTCCTACTACCGTCTGGAAGTGGTGGCGTCAGACCAGCAGGGTGAGCAGCCTCCTCTTTGACAGCAGGTCACAGTGTCTGCTGCAGGTCTAAGACAACACCCTCGATGTCCTCCAAAAACCCCCCATGACCTCATTTTCCTTTTCATGTCAGATGCAGATTTTTTCTCCAGCTCAGGCCTCACAAAGAGACTGTTAAAGGACCAGAAGTCAGACAGATTGGAGAGCTGTTGTTGTGGAAACAGTTTTAAATATCTGCCACAGCTTGCATTTATTTTCACTTCTACAAACACACAGATTTAAAAGTAGCTTGGACTTCTTAGTCTCTCTGTGAAGCTTCTCATTTCTAATAATTCATAAACCCTCAGATTCACTTCCTGTTGTTTACTAAAGATGAAAACATTTAGTTTGTCTTTTGTTTCTGGGGTTCCCTTGGTTATCAACTTACCAAATGCAAAGCCTCTCCTCCAGCAGCTCACGTGTCCGGGTTTCTTTCAGGTGTGGGGATGCCAACAGAGCTGGACGACATGGAATACAGGTGAGGGCGTCCTGTGCAGGGGGGGGGGGGGTTAACCGTCGCTCTGTTTGGTGACAGGGACTCACTGTCGTCTCTGCTTCTGTCTGCAGGCTTCAGCATCTGGAGAGCAAAGTGATCGAGGACGTGGGGAAGACTCCAGAAATCATCAGTGAGCTGAAGAGCCAGGTGGAGTCCTTTAAGAAGAAGCTGGAGGTTTGTCACCGTGATCCCTCAGTGATATTTAACCCTCACTAGATAATTCAAGCTCCCGTGATTATTAAAAACACACATAACACTGACAAGTTAAGGTTAGTTTAACAGAAAGAGCTACAGTCAAACTCTGATCAATATAAAGTCCAGCAAACCCTCAATGAACTAATGCACTGATTAGAAGACCGTACCAGACTCTTCTGGCTTTGGTTTGGTCAGACTTACTCCTGCACATCCCATATTCATCTGGAATATGAAAGGTCTTCTGCTCACAGTGAGGCTGTATTTCTCTCCTGTCAGAGTGTGCAGCACCTGAGCTGGATGGGTCTGTTCAGGGAGGACAGCGATCATCAGCTCTCCAAGCTCTCCCAGAAACCCAAAACGCCTCATCTGAGCGTGGAGGAGGAGCGGCAACAAGTCCGCAGGAAGTTCCTCAACATGAGGTGACCTTGTTGTTGTTGTTGTTGATGGAGTCTGGGGGTTTAAAGAGGAATAGAACAGCCGTCTATAAATATCAGAAAATAATTACAACAACCTGAGCCTGTCAGGGACACACAGACACTCTGATGGTACAAGCACATTTCTGTCTGCTCTGTGTTCCTGTAGCTCGCTGCAGGTGACTGAGAAAGTGAGAGAGCACCTGAAAACTCCTATTTTTGACAACTGGTGAGCACACACACACATACACACACACATGCACACACACACCTGTCACAGATGTGTGTGGTGTCTGTAACAGGCAATGGGAGGAGGCGGAGATGCTGGTGCTCCTCCAGGTGATGTTCACAGACCTGGACTTCCTCACGGCGTTCCACATCGAGCTGGAAGTCCTGCAGAACTTCCTGTTTGAGGTGTTCTGCCACTACAACAGCATCCCCTTCCACAATTTCCAGCACTGCTTCTGCGTCACTCAGATGGTACGGCCGGAGGAGGGAGACAGGGAACAAATAAAGGAGGCATTATCTTGAATGATTATTAAAGTTTAGGAGGCTGTTGTGATGAGCTCTGTCCTCAGTGATGTGAAGTTGATCTTACAGCATTGATAGGACTGTGGGACTGGAGCTGTTCTCTGTTTGATGCAGATGTACGGGCTGATTTGGCTGACGGACCTCAGGAGTAAATTATCTCCAGTGGATCTGTTGATCATGCTGACCTCGGCTCTGTGCCACGACCTCGACCACCCCGGATACAACAACGTCTACCAGGTCAGAGGTTTAGGATTCAGATCAGTTTATTAAAGTTGATGGTTTGATTTTAATCTGGATTTTTATTTCACTCAAAACGACACAGATCAACGCTCAGACGGACTTAGCCATCCGCTACAACGACATCTCACCTCTGGAAAACCACCACTGTGCTGTCGCCTTTGGTATCCTGTCACAGGTACAAAAACACGAGGGAGGAGTTTAAATCTGCAACAACTTCACTGATATGAGACTAAATATTCATACTACAGGGAGCAGTGAGCAAAGTGACAGATCAAAACTTGATTTTAAATGATTTAACGTTTGCAGCCAGAGTGCAACATCCTCAAAAACCTGACCTGCGATCAGTACAAACTCATCCGGGGAGGAATGATCAAGTAAGACTTCACCGGCAGCCTCGGTCACTTTGATGATGTTGATGTGACAATACCTGTCTCAGAGATAAATGCATTTATTATTTCCTGTAGGTGCATTCTGGCCACCGACATGGCTAGACACAACGAAATTCTCAACAAGTTCAAAATGACGCAGCCGGTGTTCAACTTCACCAACAAGGATCACAAGGAAGTGGTAACAAAAACACAACACAGTCTTCTTCACTCCATGAGGTGTCTCTAAAATAAAGAGATGATCTGTCGGGTCTGTAAAAATAAACCTGCCTCATGAACTTTGTAAACAACAGTGTCCTACCTGTGTTTCTGATCCCAGCTGATGAAGATCATGGTGAAGGTGAGCGACATCTCCAACGAGGCACGGCCGATGGCTGTGGCCGAGCCGTGGCTGGACTGTCTGCTGCAGGAGTTCTTCAACCAGGTTCTTAAACTCAGTGCACAGACTGCAAACAGCTGAGGGGGTTCATGTAGACAGCACCAGGAAGTGTATTCACTTAAGGTGATGTTGCAGCTGCTTCATGCTGCAGGCTGAAGCAAAGCGAGGGAGCAGATCACAGACTTCTGTACCTTTTGGTAACTCAGACCCAAAATCTAATAGGACTCAGGATTCTAACGATCAGAAGGATTTTTAAAAAGTGATTTAAGTTCAGCAGAAACAACTTTTCAGAATGTTTACTCCTATAGATAATGACTGATGCTGCTTTGTCTCTGCAGAGTGACACAGAGAAACTCAAGGGGCTTCCAGTGACTCCTTTCATGGACCGAGACAAAGTGTCCAAACCGTCCTCTCAGACCAACTTCATCCGTTTTGTCCTCCTGCCGCTCTTCTCCGAGCTCACCAAGCTGTTCCCCTGTCTGGAGGTATGACATCACTGCTGTTAGAGATAACAACACACTGTTAGATTTCTCAGAAGCAACATTAAATAAAGTGTTCAGACCGACACTGTTAACGGCTGCCATGTTGTCCTGCAGCAGCACATTCTGGAGCCGGTGCGGCGGGCCCTGGAGTATTACTCCAACCTAGAGAGGGCCAGCAAAGACGAAGAGAGGACAACCAAAGCCTGAGGAGGAGGAGGCAGTTTGGCATTCATTTAGCATGTTTGTGTTCACTGACAGATTATATTCATCACCAGTGTTACAGGAAGTACTGTAAGACTTTGTAGAGCTCCGTCTGATAGTTTTAGGGACCATCCATATTGATGCAGTCATGATGCTGATACTCTAACTTTGGACTTCAGGTGGTTTAGAAACAACAATCTGATACCAGGGTTCAGCAAGTGAGCACATGTGGATTACTCTGGGACCGTTGATATCACGTCTGCTTGTCTGAGTGATGATAAAGTGTTTTTTTAAGTGTGTTTCTTTGACAGTGTTTGCTGAATGAAAAGCATTATTAGTGAGGCACATGAAAAGAGGAACAAATAAACGGTGTTAACGTGTCATCCGGAGACAAATCCCAGATTTATTTTTCTGCCATTTCATTTACAAATCCCCGAAACAAAAGTGCAAATGTGTGTTCTCTGTACAAGTGACTGATATGATAAATCAAATAAGAGGGCTCAGCATTAGTCTGTCAGACAAAATTATATTAAATTAAAAAGGCTCACGACACATTTTAAATACATACAGCAGTGAATTCTTCAATACATTCTCTTGGCAGTTAAATCAATAACTTGATCATTCGCTTCAACAACATGGAGTGTGTTTCCTTTATAACTTGAAGGTTCCAGTTTAGATGAACAGTTAGCAGCCGAGAGCTTCGCCCATGGAGAACTTTTTTCATTGCAACAAGAAACACAACACAGGAAACAAACATGGGATAAAACACTTAAAGTGCAGTCAAGAGGAAACAACCTGTACATCTGAGAGTGAAAGATGTGATGGAGATTGTTCTGGATCATTTTTAACCCCGAAGAGGAAACATATGCAACATCTACGACTCCGTTCTTCATGATTTCACTTCTTCTTCATGATCCTTCAGCAGCTGCCTGACTGACTTCAGTCTCTCAAAGGAACAGAGCTCCATCAAACTGCAAGACTAACGCTCCTGAAGTGATCTGGGGACAAACAGAAAAACTAGACACTTCTACCAAAGCTGACTGGAACTCAAAACCTGCCAAACTCAACGCAGGTGGTACTGAGATGAGGATATGAAGCTACAAGACAGGAAGGATGTGCAGACTGAATCCCTCTTTCCTCTCTGGTTGAATAAAGTATAATAAACTCTGGGGAGATAAAGTCAGAGGACTGAAGGGTTCACCTGACGGAGGAACTGCTGAGGTCTGTGGCAGCGAGGTTAACAATTCAACTCAACAAATCAAGGTTTTATAAATTAACATTTGCCTTCATCGCACTCTATTTAGAGGCTTTCAGGAGCCTTTGACACAATAAAAAGGACCATGAAACAGTCTTCTGGTGCTAAAGTAAAAACAACATGTAGTGTCACAGTTTGTGCCTTCAGGCTACAGTAACAGAAACAAAGAGATGCCCCTGATGCATAAAAACAACCGTCAACACAGGCAACTTCAATATAAATATGGCAGCAACACAAAAACATTTGTTAGTCTAAAAACAAAGAGCAGCAGTCCCAAACAAATCCAAGGTACAGAACGTTTAGAAGATTAGGTCAGGGTTCAAACATCTGTACTTCCTCAATCCAACAAATGGTCCCATTTATCTGAAACTACTGAACCACTGAAGCACATGTACCGTTTCATCTTTCAACCTAACGCGACAGACTTCAGAAGACAGAGCAGCTTTAGAGTTAGGACTATGTTTCAGTTGGACTTCATATTTCGTGCCTACACTTTTTAGAACAGCTGGTTTTCCTGACAGTTTGTTGTAAGGAGGTTATCAGTCATTTCTAATTAGTAATACTGAATCAGTCTCAGCTGTCTCCTCCTTCAGGGTGTCTTTTTAGCGTTGTATTTGCAGCAGCAGCAGCTTTAAACAAATGGCTGATCTGGACTGCAGCTGTTGCTCTGGAGTTTGGCACTCTGAACATGAAATGTGCTAAACTCTCAGCTGTGATTGGACATGCTTTCACGTTATTGAAATAAAGAAAAGGGAGCTGAATCATCTGGTCTTTACATTTCAGTCTGCGAACAGCTGATCTCCTGAAGGGTTCAAAGTAAAAACGATGGAGTTAAAGCAATCTGCTGCTGGTTAATAGTCCAGCAAAGTTACACTGAAAGCAGGAGGAGTGGTGGTGCTGTGGTGTCTACAGAGAGGGACTTGCCTGTCAGTAGCTGGGAGGGACTTTTCACAAGTTGCAGTAGTGTTGCACCAGTTTCACATATTTACACCATCAGTGGAGTAAAGCTAAACTTCCCTGCTGCTAATTGAACATGATGGACTCTGGATCCTGGTTCATCATTTGGGCCATGTGTCGCAGGACGTCCTTCTTGGTGATGATTCCCAGAAGACGCCTAAAGAGCCGCACAGAGGGAGATGAACAAGGTCAGAGGTCACTTCAGGTCTTTACATGTTGGGAGATGTGACAGAAAAAAAGAAACAAAAGTCAGGATGCATTAAAAAAATCTACTTAATGATATTCACAAAGAGAGAAAGTCTTCTTCACTAAACCTCATGATCTAACCACCAGAGGGGGGCGCTGCTGCTCAAAAGGAAACTAGTTTGCAACTCGCTTCATTACGGTCATCGTCACGGTCTCCTCCAGCACACACTCTTTAAGTCCACGTCCTAAATGTGAAGGTTTGCAGCTCTGCTAATGTCTCAAACATGAACTCACCTGTTGTTGACTGTCACTACATTTCTTCAGAGTCACTTTAATTGAAGTTTCTAAACTTACCTTCTTCACAAGGTAAATAAATGAAACATAAATCAACAGGCTGACATGGAGTACTGGAGTCATTGTCCTGTAAACGAGTCGGTTCTTACCCGCTCCTCGTGACGAGACACTGGCGGAGGCCCAGCTTGCGAAAGATGTCCACCACTGTCTCCATGGGCGTGTGGTCGGTGACGGTGAAGGGTGAAAGGTTGAGGATGCGTCGCAGTTTGAGCGGCTGTGGGTTGCTGGCGGGTAGCTGTGGTGCGTCCTCTGTGAAGTACACCACAGAGCTGCTCACCACGCCATCCTGCTTCTGACGAGCGTTTTCTGAGAACACAGAGAAGAAGTCGGGTTAAACATCTTCAGGATATAAAAACACACCTGTGTCTCATGCTGGGGGCGTCTATGACAGACGTACTGATGGCGAGGGTGAGGTCCCGCCGCTGAACAAAGCCGATGAGTCTCTCCGACTCTCTGGAAACGACCACAGGGAAGCCGTTATAGTCAGTGTCTTTGATCAGCGTCTCCACGTCCTCCACTGTGGTGCTGTCCTGTGTGAGGACAGCCAGCGGGGGGTCGTTCCTGCGGGGCCGCATCACATCGGTGGCCAGGGTGCGGTGGGTGAACTCGTCCCTGACGTCCAGGTAGGGGTAGCCGTTGAGCTGGATGTGGGATTCATATATGCCCTCCTTCCCAAAGGCGTCTGCCACCCACTTGCTGGTGACGGCGGCGGCCATCAGCGGCACGATGTACTCCAAACCGCCGGTGAGCTCGAACATGATGACCACGAGGGAGACGGTCATCCTGGTCACTCCACCTGAGGATGGAATCACAGATGTTATCAGTCAGGTGGAGTTCAGATTGAGGGCATTGACACAGTACATTTAATCCTTCTGATGTTTTAGTTTCCTGTTATAAGACTTCTGATGACGCTCACTTGGACTCTGAGAAATGCTAAAGGACATTGTTTTAACTTTTGTAATCAGATGCAGACTTTAAGATCTCCTCTGACCCATCATGTTCAAATCTAATAATCTCTACATGAAGAACTTTCAAACTCAAGATGCAAATAAACTTAATGTTTACAGAAGAGGTCAAACAGTCTCAGACAGAGACGCCGTGTCTGATGAACGCTGTCTTCTCACCCAAACAGGCTGCGGCTCCCACCATGGCGTACAGTCCAGGAGTGACACAGTCCGCACCGGGCCGGCACCAGTTCTTGAAGATGATCCAGTCATGGTGGTGATACGCCATCTGCTCCACAGCAATCCCAACAATCCTTCCTGCGATGGCTCCGACCGCCATGCTGGGAATGAAGAGACCTGACGGGATCTGGAGAGGAAGCGGGATCATCAGGAGGACATCACATGATGAGGGGGAGTGTTTGTTGAGGTCACTCTAAATCCTGACATCAAATATACTCTTTGCACTGACCTTCATGCCAAAGGTGAAGATGGTGATGACGATCTTGAAGACAAGAGCAAGGGCGAGCTGCCACAGGGCGTTATAGACGCCGGGTCCGGCCGGGCGGTCTGGGATGTCGTCCACTGGCCGACTCATGTTTGGGTTATTGATATAATCACAGAGCTGGGACGACTCCAGCGCGCCGCAGTCGTTAAAGAGCTCAGAGATGAGCTCGCTGGTGCTGCGGCGGGTGTACGGGTTGGGGTACGCCAGCACGGCCGTGATACCTGTCACAGCGATGACCTCCAGGACCGGGTACTTCCCCAGCTGGGTGGTCTTCCTCCGCCGGCACCAGGCAATATTGGCCCGGATAAAGAGGGTCCCCCAGAGGCCTCCAAAAACGCCCAGAAGGATGAATGGGACCAGCTCTGCCATGTACCAGGGCGTGTGGTACTCCACGTAGAAGAGCACCAGGCGGCTGTTGCCAAACGGGTTGATGGATCGCAGAGTGAAGGCAGCAACCAGGGCGGCAAAGAATGAACGCCACAAAGTCTTCAGAGGGAAATAATAACTGACCTGCCGGGGAGGCGAGGGATAATGCTCGTTAGGACAATCATGAAGTCAGTTTCACAGAGTAGAGACTTACAACAGAGAACCAGGACGGTTTTAATGTTTACAATCAACTTATCTTCAACTTGTTAATCAAAAACAGCAACAACTGATTTGTAGTTCAGCAACATGTGCTCAGGATTTATTACAAACCTCTTCTAAGCTGAACAGAACTCCTCCGATGGGTGCTCCAAAGGCCACCGACACTCCAGCCGCAGCTGCAGCTGATAATACCTGAAGTCAGAGGTTTAATGTTATTCACTGTTATTGTATTTTTCTGCTGATTTAATTCTGAAGTTACCCACAGTGTGCAGAAAAGCTCAGCCTAATGACCCCCTGAAGAGTTTCAGATATATCTGAATGCCTTTCACTTTCTGTTGATCTGCACTAAGAGCAGCAGCAGCAGCGTACCTCTCTGCGCTTGCCCTCATTCTTGCTGTACTTGGAGAATAGGCTGCAGAAGAGGTTCCCACAGCAGCAGGCCACGTGGACCAGGGGACCCTCCTTCCCCAGGCTGAGACCCGATGACACTGCTAGAACCAGGGTGACCGTCTTGATCAGCAGGGTCCACTTCCCCAGGTAGCCCCGGATGATGAAGCCACTGAGGATTGTCTTGATCTGCACAAAGCAAAAAAAAGGGTAATGTTTGCAAACACATTTTTTTATTGCAAGAGCAGAAATGACAAAGATATCTCCAAGTACTGCACCAAGCTGTTAGATCTATTATCAGGATCTGCTGCAGATCTGTGTTCATCTTGTGAGGGGTTTATTAACACCGTTTATCATCACCTCAGGGATTCCTGAACCGCAGGCGTACGGAGCAAACACGCGCACCAGAGACACGGCCAGGAAGGAAAACAGCAGAGCCCACAGAACGTACAGGAAGTAGTTCAACACGTATGCCCCCCCTCCCTGAAGGAAGAAAATCAAACACATGTTTATTAGTAGTTAAACATGATTATACAAACTGATCCTAACTCATGTTTTATGACTCCTTAGAGGCTCCTAGTGTTTAAAAGTGTGTTATCATTGACTCAGATAAACCAGACTGGTCCAGTTATATTTTCACTAGCTTATCAAAGTCATGAGCATCCAGGACACTCTGCTGTTGAGGTCTTTATGTTTTGGGGAGCGTAAGAGAGTCTGACCTCAGCATGGCCGGTCATCAGCTCAGCCCACTTCTGCCACTGAGGACACTTGTCTCTGTCGTCGAAGGTGGTCTCGTTGGACGTCCAGCAGCACTGCTCGTGGCTGTACCAGAAGGCAGACAGACACACACCTTCCTTCAGGTCTGTCATCCAGTCCACTGCCAGGTCGATCACTCCAGCAAGCGTACCTGCAGAAACAGATCGCTGTCAGGTACAGTTTCAACATCTTGCAGCAGGTCCTTTAAGTTATGTTTCCATCCCTGTGTGATTAAATAAATCAAAGTGGTGTTCTCTGTCCCCTCAACTGACCTGAGAGGAGTCCGATAAGCAGCATCACCACCCATCCTGACCAGGCATCCAGTAGGCTCTTGATCAGCTCCCAGATGGACTCTTTACTCTTACTGGTGATCTGGTGGAAAGAAGGCAAAGGGGACTACATGTTACTGGATCAGACTTCAACACGGTCCAGCTGATAACTCTGAAAGCTTCAGGACTCTCAGGCAGATCAGAACTGAGATGAAGTAATGATGTGCAATCTTATATCTGCAGTCAGTGCTGTGTCCTCGTAAAGCATCCGTGGGTCTCTTTAAAAGGCACTAATGAAGGTAACGTGGTCGCACCTTGCGGTGGCGGTCTGTGTCTCTAGATTTCTCCCTCAGCCAGTCGATGGTGTGGAAGTCTTCATACGTGCCCACATCTGGAAAAGGCTCGTCCAGGAAATCCATCAAGTTTCCTGCACCATTCATCTCCTCTGTGGGCGTGGCACTGCTGACACCTGCGAGAGGGGATCAAACCCGGCTCACTTATTCATCAGGAGAACTTTGCTGACAGATTCATTTTATTTAAAGGCCCTATGAGGAGTTTTTAAACCAGCTGAGAAACAGACTGAAACCGACACTGATGCCTCTTTATGACCTTTAAAAGCAAACAAAACCATGAACAACAACACTGATACCTTCTCTGTTGTCACTTTTAATGCCTTAAACCACTCAGAGGGGGTAGGTGTCAGACCACATGATTGGCATTTGGCTTTAGAGACACCCTCTTTTGGCTGTTTTCATGGCAAATAACCACATAGAGTGATCAATCTGTCTGTTAAAAGACAGCAGGGTGAGGCTTTTGTTGAAAACACTACTTTTGCATGTACAGAAGAAGAGATAAGAGGTGACACTTTGTCCACAAGGGGGCGCCAAAATTGATATAAATCACAAGTTCCTCACAGCTGCTTTAAAGTGGATATTTGGTGATGAAGAGAGCAATGAAACTGCTTTATCATGCAACATTACAAAGAGTATTTGCATGTTATTCTCCTATCTAGTGATGAACTCTCAGATGTTATTCTAAAGGAAAGCATGGAGCAGCCTGGGATAAAGTGGTACCTGATTAAAGCAGGTGTCTTTGCCTCTCAGATACAGGTGGTTTCATGTCTCTGCTGTTCTCTGGAGCTTCTAAAACCTGTGCTTCTCTTTCTAACTGTGATGAGCTGACTGACTGTGTGAATCAACAGCTCTGAATCAGACTGTGAGCACGGCTCCATGTATCTGCTGTGCTGCTAATGCTAACTGCATCATCGTCTCTTGCTAGCTGTGTTAGCTCAATAAACTGGAACATACCTTCACCAGCCTCCATGTTGACAGTCCGAGCTGAGCCCGGAGGAAGGAAAACTCTCTCTAGTAAAAGAAGTAATTATTGTATGTCGGCTCTGTTGTGCATTTTAGCTTTGACTTAGAAAGAAAAGGGACGTTTGATACCAAAAGAATCAACAGAAGGCGTCAGAAACTCCTTCCCACAATGCGCCTGCGCAAACTACAAGTCTCGCGAGAACTCAGCGAGATCATGATCTTTGGTCAAATAACAATGGGACTTTATTCAGGCTCTATTATACAGACTGTGATCATTTATTATACAGATATATTATACAGTCTGTGATATTTTAAGAAGAGTAAAGTGTTTCTCCAATAAAAGAAATCACAAACCAGAATATTTAAACATCAAATTCAAAACTAGACAAGGGCAAGAGAAACTATGAGGGAAGGGCACCCTCTATACCTGAATTAAATAACTAAATTAAAGTAAAAAGGTGAACATAAAGTTTGTACTATTTAACACTATAATCACTAAAATTATAGTGTTTTTATCCTGTTATCTTCACTCCTTTTTTGTTAAAAGATTACTCTATTTACATTTTATCTATAAAGAGCATTATATAAGTGTGAAGGATCATTAAAGGTTATCTTATCTTAAAGCTCTGGTGGGGAGTTTTTAGCTGCTTATGAAATAGACATGGACACAGATGTTTTCAGTGAGAGTACAAATGTTATTGAAGGTTTAATAAAAAACTTTTGAATAACATTTTTATATATTTTGTTTAATTTGAAGCAAAAATAAAGATCTAATCTTTTTTTACAGTGAACATTACATTTATTATAATATATAATCGTTGAAGATATCAGTCGTATATTCATTTTTTGATGAGTATAAACAAATCCTTGTTCATTTTGATAAAGATCAATACATCAGATATGATTCAGTGATTAAGATTTATATGTAGGAACTTCTGTTCTTATATAAACACATGTTTCTGTAATGAATTTGTCTTGTAGGATAACAAATATTGGTAAGAATTACACTACAAGTCTAATGAAGAAAAATAACTCTTTAATGGAGAAGGGGGGGGATTAAATACACTGTGCTTAATCCCACTCCTCTTTCAAATGTCCTACAAATCATTATGTGTCTGTGTTTTCTGCTTGTCATGTTTTGCATGAATGTATGTAAATATGCATTTCTATTTAATTCATATTTAACTGAGCCTTTACTTGTGCCGATGCTCAGGTGTGAGCTCTGTTTCTGTCCCCCTGAGGTCTCCGTGTGAGCTGCTTCCTGTGTAGAGGAACAAGACAGCAGAATATCTGTTCACTTTGATCCAGTATATTTATGTTAATACCAACACATGGCTCATATGACTTGTTGTGGCTCTGAGGCAAAGATACTGATTTGGACTTCAGTATTTTTAAAAATGACTGGTGATATTTTAATTCTCCAAAATGTCCCTGTTGTGAATATAAACATACAAACACAAAAAGAAACAAATAATGTGTTTAATAAAATGTAGAATTACAAAAGGATTTTACTTGCACGTGATGCCAGAGAGGGACTCGCAATATGAAAAAATACAAATTCTGAAGTTAACAATACATAAGACCCCGAGGTGATTTGTCATACACCGAGTAGAGAGGACACAACATTTATCACTTGTACCACTTTAAATAGAAACCACAAAGTCTCATGATCACACAGCATGATTATTTTCCTGAGATGTCTTGTATATTTGTCTCCTCATCACTCTCTTTTGAGTTTAACTTTGAGGTATCATTACAGAGTCATTCTTCCTGTCTCTGAGCGTCCCTGTTTTTAAAAAGAAAACACATATATCAAACAGATTTCATCACAAAGTTAAAAAAAGATGATCGTAAAATTCAAAAGGATACCATACAACCCAAAAAATTACCACTTTAATCTACAATTTAAACATTTCATTCAATCTGACTGAATAATACCACCACAGTGACGCCTGGTTCACCAGATTTCAAACTGCTTGTATGTCTTAAAGGGTGTTTGGTCCATGATGTTGTTCCTGAAGAGTCTAGAAGAAACAGGAAATTGAATGATTTAACTGGAGAAGAATCGCTTCAAATGTCTGCAGAGAGGAATGCTGCACTATAAATTCATGCTCACCGCACAGTTTGAAGGCAGGGGTTGATGGAGATCAGTCGGAGCAACATGGAAGTCGATGCATCAGTGATGTTATTGTGACTCAGACTGCAAAGAACACACAAACAAAAGTGACACAGTGTAAATCACATCGTATAAGTCAGCTGTATTTTCAAAGATCTACACTGGCAGACACACATCTGACCTCCAAAGTCAATACAACAACAAACACTACTCTCCAGAACTTTGCTCCTTTTCTCCAGACTGATCAATACTTGGAGCTGACAGCTGAGTTGTTACTGTATAGTGATGCATGCTATGATGTATCATGATCTAAGTCAGTAAATATATTTAAAATCTTGGCATCTGTGATTCATCATATGGGATCCTGGATGAGCATGGATTGTCTTCATCTCTGTTGCTTCCTGAAGGTATTTTCAGAGTTGGCACATCAAAGACAGGATCCTCCATCTTTCATTTCAAACCGTTCTCTACTTCACTGATTTCTCTAGATATTAAAGAGCATACTGACACCAGAGTTCAGGGAGATATCTCTTACTTCTACATTATTACCTCCATCCCCCACTCATGCTCCAGCTGACACTGCATTATACACATTCTTGTTTCATGAACTCACTCGAGGACTTGTGCTTTGTTCAGATATGTGATGAGTGTAGACAGCAGCTGGTCAGTTATCTGGCAGTGACTGAGGTCCAGCTCTGTCAGCTCTTCAGTAAAGTCCAGCACCAAGGCCAAAGCTTCACACGCCCTCTCATCCAGTTTGGTGTGACTGAAATCCAGCTCTCCACCCAGGACTCCACACAGGGACTTTGCCCTGCTTACTGAGTCCCTCTCAGTGAAGGAAGGAACCAGGAACATCAGCTGGAGGAGGACATCTTTACTGGCTCTGTGCAGGAGAATCAGAGCACAGAGCAGGATGTTAAGATGCATAAACATGAATCAAACCAGCTGGTTTAGCTCTAGCTGTGGTGTTTGTCAGTTTGTGGTCCCCCACCTGAGGTGGACTCTGTCTAGAACAGGAAACAGCAGGACCAGTCCACTGTCCTCCACCTCACAGTCCTGCAGTTGGAGCTCTGTGTCCTTGCTGTTGTATCTCAGGATGGTGGAGATGGCCCGGCAGTCAGCAGTAGTCAGACAGAGAGTCTCACTCTGACCCCCCTCAGACAGGTTCACTTGAGAGGAGCAGGACAGATCCAACCGGTGCTCCAGAGTCCTGAGCAGACTGACCGCTCTCTCCTGCTGGGCATCAGAGGCAGCACAGCAGTGGACAATCCTCAGCAGCAGATTCCTGTCAACACTGGTGGGAAAATGATTTAGAAACACACAGCTGACCAACAACACAACCGTATCTGTGAGAAACAGTCACTAATGTCTGACCTGAGCCGAGAAACTCTGTCCAGCGTAAAGAGGATGGAGTTGATTTCCTCTGTTGGTATGGAGGTCCACAGGAGGTTCAGCTTTACTCCATCACCGTGTCTGAGGGTGTAGAGCAGAGGAGCACAGTCCTCCGGCTCCATCTCTCTGCAGGTCAGGTTGATCACATGATCAAATGACCTCAGTAAACTGGGTATGATGGAGCTGGCACGAGTCTTATGGATCTCTCTGATGGCAGTCAACACAAAGAGGGGAGAGGGCCTGAAAGCAGAAGGTGTATTTACAGAGGTCTCATTTGTAAAACACTTCAAAGGTCCAAACTAAAAATGTCCTCAAAGACTAAAACCAAACGAAGTTCAGGCGTCTAAACCCATGCAGTCCGTGTGATCTTTATGGGTCACAGTGCTCACATTAACTACACCACTGTTCACCCTCAAACACAGACTTCCAACACTTCATGGACACACACATTCATTACCTCAGAAGACTCATTCACATCAGACTGTTGATCAAATGTTCTTTACAGTTCATCCTGACAGCAGATCAGGGAGAGATTAAGAAAGCATTGTTTCTGACAAATACATGGAGGTTCTCTTAAGGCTGGAGAGAACATGTAGTCACTGACAGAGTCAGTATAACAAGGTGGTGAAGACGTGTTGGGTCAGGTGACTTCTGAATGCAGTTTTATTTACTCTCAGAAACATTAAAAATCTGTTTGATGGTATATGGACCGGTTCAGAAGACGCCCTGCTCTGTGTCCTCAGAGTGATTTGATTTCTTCTTTGAATTATTAAAAACATGTTTTCATCAGGTCAGCACTGTGCAGTCAATGTTAGCTTACATTAGATCAGAGGAGCGTTTGAAACATCTCATACTTACATCACACTGCTGGTCTGTGTGTTTGTGGATCTTTAACTTTGGATAATAACTGAAATTTAAAGGCTTTAAATACAGTCTGGTAACACATCAGAGCCTCTCCATCATCTTCACTTTCTCTCTTTAAGTGTCTTTATATCGATCACAGAATTTGAATGGTGAGTGGTGTGCACCTTTACAGACTCCATATTGTGTACCGTGGTTTTAAATCAGATTCCAGGTCACATTGTTAATTAAAAGGATTAAATCTGCAGTAGGAGACGGACCACATGAATATAAGAGCTTATGATCAGACAGGGTAAACTGTATATGAATGAAAACACAAACAAACCTTTTAAATACCACCCTGTCCAGGAAGGGAAGCAGACGTGTGATGCTCTCCTGGAGGAAGCGGTTTTTCCTCAGGTTCACAGTAACAGTCTGAGGGGCGGACTGCAAAAGATGGTGAAGATGCTCCCAGTTCAGACAGACGGGGGTCAGGTCTCCATTAATCTTACTCAAGAAGGACCTGGTCAAGTCCTTGTCTTGAATTTCATACAGGAAGACAAGCACCAGCTCAGAAATCTTCTCACTCAGTCTGTGGAGGAAAATGTATTTAATAAAAGGAATTGGTAATTACAATATATTTAACATTTCACTAATTGATTACAAGAGTCAGGAAACTTTTACTTGATAGTCAGAGGGCCATCGTGAAGCAGGAGCGGTATCAGACCCTGAGCAGGGATCCTGGACTCAGTCAGGTCTAACCGTCTGATGGTCCAGTATCGCAGCAGGGAAGCCAAACTGCTGACCACCCTCAGCAAAACCCTCTCTGAAGGCTGGAGGGTCTGAGAGGAGAGAGAAAGCTCCTCAGTGACAGACAGACGGGCCACTCTGTTTCTTCTCACCCACCCACTCAAAAGCAAGGCCATGTCACTGGAGAGACTGAAATTCAAACACAGAGAGAGCATTGAGGACATGAGCAATGCAGACATTTAAGCAGGACACGATGGTGTTTGTAGAGAGTCAGTAATTGAATAATGTAAACCTCAGACTGTGTAGTTTTGTTGTGTGTCTGAATAGAAGTGAGGCTCCTCGGACAGATATCCTTCTGGGTGTGAGGATGAGATCCACGTTAGAACCACAAAGGCCGAGAACTCGTCCAATGGTGTCGCACGTTTTGCTGCGTAACTCCCCTGTTAACGAAAAGCTGAACCCGATCAGCTGCAGGAGAGACACCAGCTGCTCAGCCTCCTCTCTGGATCTCACTGACATGGATGCACACACACACTGGAAGAACTTGGGATCACAGCTGAAACAGAAAACCATAAAGAGAGGGGCCTGTCTCAGACAAAAATCCTCCTTCAGCTCCAAAGAGTGCTGGATGAAACCTTTCTAGCTGCTTCAAAGAGTGCTGGATGAAACCTTTCCAGCTGCTTCAGTCTGTCACAGATCTCTAAAATAATGAAGATGTATTTTAAAGACATGAGGAGAACTAAAGGATACTTAGCTTTTCTCTGGTTGTGGTGTTTCACTTTAATTCAGATAAAGAAAACTTCTCCTCCACCTCTCTGGATTATTAACTCTTCATGACCTTTAACCTCTCAGTGAGCTGATGAAGATAAAGGAACACACCTTTACAGGTGAACACTGATGTGTGAAGAACTGTTCATTTACCTGAGCTGTGAGATGAAAGGCAGACACTGCAGGAGACTCCTCACTTCACTCTCTTCATATGACCAGCCTCTCAGCTCCACAGGTTTCTTCTGTGATTGGAGTTTCAGCACTTCCAGGAGGATGGAGGTCTTTCTCTTTGAGAGGTCTATGGACCAGACCTCAGGAGTTGACTGGAACACTGACTGTAGTGATGGAAGGACCCTCAGACCAGTTTTAGTCTCATAGTCCTTCATGTAGGAGCACAGATCCAGCAGGAAGGAGCTCTGATAGTCCTCAAAATCATAAAAAAACTCTGTTTTATGAAGAGGGAATGTTTGATATGTGCAGACTGATGATAACAGCTCCAGTGTGTTCTCTCCTGTCTGCTGATCTCTCTCTGCTGCTGCACAGATCAGACTCCCACACAACTTGACTCCACCTTGAAACTCTCCAGAGAAACTGAAAGAAAAGATGTAAAGTTTGTCAGGATGTGATGTCAACAGCAGGAAAGGAGACATGTTTTACTGATGGAGGGTTTAGGAGCTTACAAAGACCTGTTTGAGATCAGAAAACTGTTCAACTGATCAATCTCAAACTCAATGACTTTACACCAAGTCAAAGCTGAGCTGATGAAGATAAAGGAACACACCTTTACAGGTGAACACTGATGTGTGAAGAACTGTTCATTTACCTGAGCTGTGAGATGAAAGGCAGACACTGCAGGAGACTCCTCACTTCACTCTCTTCATCTGACCAGTCATACACCTCCACAGGTTTCTTCTGTGATTGGAGTTTCAGCACTTCCAGGAGGATGGAGGTCTCTCTCTCTGAGAGGACTATGGACCAGACCTCAGGAACTGACTGGAACACTGACTGTAGTGATGGAAGGACCCTCAGGCCAGTTTGAGTCTCATAGTCCTTCATGTAGGAGAACAGATCCAGCAGGAAGTCACACTGGAAGTCGTGATAATCATCAAACTCATCTGTTATATGAAGAGGGAATGTTTGATATGTGCAGACTGATGATAACAGCTCCAGTGTGTTCTCTCCTGTCTGCTGATCTCTCTCTGCTGCTGCACAGAACAGACTCCCACACAACTTGACTCCACCTTGAAACTCTCCAGAGAAACTGAAAGAAAAGATGTAAAGTTTGTCAGGATGTGATGTCAACAGCAGGAAAGGAGACATGTTTTACTGATGGAGGGTTTAGGAGCTTACAAAGACCTGTTTGAGATCAGAAAACTGTTCAACTGATCAATCTCAAACTCAATGACTTTACACCAAGTCAAAGCTGAGCTGATGAAGATAAAGGAACACACCTTTACAGGTGAACACTGATGTGTGAAGAACTGTTCATTTACCTGAGCTGTGACATGAAAGGCAGACACTGCAGGAGACTCCTCACTTCACTCTCTTTATATGAACAGCCTCTCAGCTCCACAGGTTTCTTCTGTGATTGGAGTTTCAGCACTTCCAGGAGGATGGAGGTCTTTCTCTTTGAGAGGTCTATGGACCAGACCTCAGGAACTGACTGGAACACTGACTGTAGTGATGGAAGGACCCTCAGACCAGTTTTAGTCTCATAGTCCTTCATGTAGGAGCACAGATCCAGCAGGAAGGAGCTCTGATAAAAGTCAGAACTCCTTGTTTCATGAAGAGGGAATGTTTGATATGTGCAGACTGATGATAACAGCTCCAGTGTGTTCTCTCCTGTCTGCTGATCTCTCTCTGCTGCTGCACAGAACAGACTCCCACACATCTGGACTCCACCTTTAAACTCTTTAGAGAAACTGAAAGAAAAGATGTAAAGTTTGTCAGGATGTGATGTCAACAGCAGGAAAGGAGACATGTTTTACTGATGGAGGGTTTAGGAGCTTACAAAGACCTGTTTGAGATCAGAAAACTGTTCAACTGATCAATCTCAAACTCAATGACTTTACACCAAGTCAAAGCTGAGCTGATGAAGATAAAGGAACACACCTTTACAGGTGAACACTGATGTGTGAAGAACTGTTCATTTACCTGAGCTGTGACATGAAAGGCAGACACTGCAGGAGACTCCTCACTTCACTCTCTTCATCTGACCAGTCATACACCTCCACAGGTTTCTTCTGTGATTGGAGTTTCAGCACTTCCAGGAGGATGGAGGTCTTTCTCTTTGAGAGGTCTATGGACCAGACCTTAGGAACTGACTGGAACACTGACTGTAGTGATGGAAGGACCCTCAGACCAGTTTTAGTCTCATAGTCCTTCATGTAGGAGAACAGATCCAGCAGGAAGGAGCTCTGATAAAAGTCAGAACTCCTTGTTTCATGAAGAGGGAATGTTTGATATGTGCAGACTGATGATAACAGCTCCAGTGTGTTCTCTCCTGTCTGCTGATCTCTCTCTGCTGCTGCACAGAACAGACTCCCACACAACTTGACTCCACCTTTAAACTCTTCAGAGAAACTGAAAGAAAAGATGTAAAGTTTGTCAGGATGTGATGTCAACAGCAGGAAAGGAGACATGTTTTACTGATGGAGGGTTTAGGAGCTTACAAAGACCTGTTTGTGATCAGAAAACTGTTCAACTGATCAATCTCAAACTCAATGACTTTACACCAAGTCAAAGCTGAGCTGATGAAGATAAAGGAACACACCTTTACAGGTGAACACTGATGTGTGAAGAACTGTTCATTTACCTGAGCTGTGACATGAAAGGCAGACACTGCAGGAGACTCCTCACTTCACTCTCTTCATATAAACAGCCTCTCAGCTTCACAGGTTTCTTCTGTGATTGGAGTTTCAGCACTTCCAGGAGGATGGAGGTCTTTCTCTTTGAGAGGTCTATGGACCAGACCTTAGGAGCTGACTGGAACACTGACTGTAGTGATGGAAGGACCCTCAGACCAGTTTTAGTCTCATAGTCCTTCATGTAGGAGCACAGATCCAGCAGGAAGTCCCTCTGATAAAAGTCAGAACTCTCTGTTTTATGAAGAGGGAATGTTTGATATGTGCAGACTGATGATAACAGCTCCAGTGTGTTCTCTCCTGTCTGCTGATCTCTCTCTGCTGCTGCACAGATCAGACTCCCACACAACTTGACTCCACCTTCAAACTCTTTAGAGAAACTGAAAGAAAAGATGTAAAGTTTGTCAGGATGTGATGTCAACAGCAGGAAAGGAGACATGTTTTTGATGGAGGGTTTAGGAGCTTACAAAGACCTGTTTGTGATCAGAAAACTGTTCAACTGATCAATCTCAAACTCAATGACTTTACACCAAGTCAAAGCTGAGCTGATGAAGATAAAGGAACACACCTTTACAGGTGAACACTGATGTGTGAAGAACTGTTCATTTACCTGAGCTGTGACATGAAAGGCAGACACTGCAGGAGACTCCTCACTTCACTCTCTTCATATAGACAGCCTCTCAGCTTCACAGGTTTCTTCTGTGATTGGAGTTTCAGCACTTCCAGGAGGATGGAGGTCTTTCTCTTTGAGAGGTCTATGGACCAGACCTTAGGAGCTGAATCAAAAAACCTCCTCAGTTTTGGAAGGACACTTAAACACCCTTCGCTCTGGATGTGTTGATACAAATCAAGGATGAGCTCATGCTTGTCGCCAACAGAAAACAACATCATAAGCCTTTGCACAACATCTTGTAAGCTCAGTTTTTTGTGAAGTGCTGCTTTCAGACATAAATCCATGAACAGCTTCTTCTTTACTCTGTCCTCCAGTGTCCCCTGGCTTGGGTCCTGTAGTCCTGGACCTTTATCAGTCACCCTGAAGCTGTGAGATAAAAACAGATCTGTGAAAGCATTGACGGTGAACAGACTGTAGATCTATTTGATGTATGTTGGATCAAAAAAAAGCTGCTCACCTGAGCGACCTGATGCGGGGCAAAGCCTCGAGGAGGGACTCACTCAGACTTGGGCAGAATGTGGTTTCTCTACTGTCCCAGTGAAGGCAAACATCCACCTTGTTTGGATTCTTCTGTATGATGTTCACTGCTCTCTCAAACAGTTGTGTTTTACCCTGAAGTGGAAGGTGGAACTGATTTCCATCATGGCTGAGCAAGCGGACTTCTTGGAACTGTCCTTCACTGAAGACAATCTTCCACAGCTGCTGAGGCAGAGAGTCACACCTGTAATTCAAAGAATAAACAGAGACCATTCCCTTATTAAAGAAGAGAGGAAGAAAGAACATAAAATAAACTGATAAGTTACAGAAGCTAATATTTGGTATCCAGTTCTTACATCTGTTTATTCTCAATAAGGTCATGAGCTTTTTTATTACACCTGTGTCTGTCTGTTTTAACTGAGCAGGACTGCGGCAGGTTTAACACTTACCATTGGACATTATCAAGACATTCAAACAGTCTTCTCATTCCTTGTTCTGATACAGACACATCCTCGAGGTTCAGCCGAACTTTCCTGTCCTTCGACAGAGCGACCACACTGGCCACAGCACAGCAAAGATAGGAATCCAGACTCTCTCCACTGAGATCAAGATGGTAGTCCAGTGTTTCCAGAAAGTAGACGCATAGGTCAGGACACTGCGACTCATACAAGCACTGGCAAAAGAACAGCAGGTCCATATCAAGCCCACTGCCTTCAGTAGACACAGAGTCAAATGTGTTTATCAGTTCCTTGAAGAACCAGTGAGCTGTACTTTTTAACTCCTGAGCTGGAATCAGATGCTCCATCAGACTCGGGCTCTTCTCAGTCAACAGTCTGCTCATGAAAGGGATCAGGTGTTTCATGTGTTTCCTCTCCTCTGTGAGGCATTGCTGAAAAACATCCTTAATCTGATTTGGATTCCTCAAGAGCCACAGAGCTGCATAAAACTCCTGCACTGTGTAGTGGAGAAAGGCATATGTTGTTTTTGTTTTAGTGGGAGCCACTTTGACAACGAGTGGTTTCAGGAAGGAAAGGACACAGCTGTCTTCACACTGAAAGTCTGTCAAGTTCACAGTTTTTCTTTGAGTTGCATGAAAAGCACACTCAGCCAAAGACAGTATTTCCTCTTTCTTCTCCTGGATGAAGGAACTGAGGTGTTTGTTTGATTTGTTGCTGCTCGTTTGAAGGCAAAAACGAACAATGTTGATGTATATTTCTGTCATGCTGCATGGCTCAGGAGAGTCTCCTGTTGTCTCAGATAAAACACAGGCAGCCACCATCAGTGCATACATCGGGACATGGCAAAGAGTTAACAACTCCAACTGGCTCAAAATCTTCCTGTGCTCCTCTCCAAGAATCGTTGAGAAGTAATTCTGAATGGTCTGTTCACTAAAGCCTTTCACCTCCACTCTGAGAAAGTCTCCACAGAGGAAGTCCTCCTCTTCATCGTCTGGTCTGCAGGTTATGATGACTTTGGCGTTAGGAAGAATCTCATTCTCGACAATTCTTTTGACCACTGAGGAGGAGAGATCAGTGACTCCATCAAGAATCACTGTGACATTGTCAGAGTGGTTCTTTATGTCCTGTAAGACCTCGGCTTTGCCTTCATCTGGTTCACTGTAAACACTGAAGAGGAGTTCCTCCAAGCTCATCCCTTCTGTGATGAGGGACGTCTCTCTCATGTCAAAGTAGAACATGTAATCCAGCTCCTTGCTTTCTCTTTCTGCCCACAGTTTTAAAATTTCATGACCCAGTGCGGTCTTTCCAATTCCAGGTTTACCAACCAAGAGGATGTTTTTATCTGTTTTCAGCAGGTCACTGGGAGATATATTGGGTTTGTCCTCAGGGAGGTATGTCCGGAGCTTCTTAGGGCGACTCATCTTGCTTTTCTTGTTCTTAAATTTCTTGATTTTAGACAGAGATCCACTTCCTTGTGTGTCTAATACCAGCGGACTATAGCACAGATCAGGCTTGTTGTTTTTGTCGAACAGTTTTTGGTTTCTCATCCAAAACGTAGTGGACTTTTTTCGTGCTCTGGTCTTCAGCTTTGTCTGATATGTGTGGCAGGATCTTGGACCTAAAACAGACCCAACAGTGAGAGAGTAAATAGCTACTGAAGTGACCTTACACTCGGTTTGCACACAAACACATCAACGTGCATTATATAAATAAATACACCAATCAATTTTAAAACAGAGTTTTGCTTTACAATACCTTGTAAGCAGCCTCGATACATGTCAGCATCTTCTTTGAAAGGATAGCAGCTTATCCAGTACAGCAGGTTGAACCTTTGACTCTCAGGAGAAGCTTCAGTTGTTTTCTCAGGAAGAGAAGATGTCCTCCCTAAGGTCCTCTTCCTCGTCACGTCAATAATCCTGAGGAACTTGTAGCAGGCTGCTTCACCTTTCTTAATGACTGAGTCCAGTGTTTTTCTTGCTTTATCATAGTCATGTCTTTCTGCCTCAATGTTTATGACCTCTTCATCACAGAAAACTTCTTCCTGATACAAATTCTCCAAAATCACGGAGAGATCCTTTAATTCATTCACCAGCTGGCGTCTGGCAGACCGGACATATTCTAAGGCAGACTGTGATGTACACGCCATGTGTCCCTGCTTCTGTGTGATCTACACACAGACCCACCTTCAATGATCTGGAGAAAAAAAGAACAGGGAGATATCATGGTAATACATAATGTCTCATATCTCCATGTCTATCTCAACACAGCACTCATTTGTCTGCAGACAAAGAGAAAGGAGAGTTCTGACTCACTGAAAAATCTCACCACAGCAGTGTTCGGTGAGGTCTTAGTGTCAGGGACCAGGTACTGAAACCAGTGAACCCTCGTCAAATGAAGACAGATTCTTTGCCTTTTGAGTAAGTAAAGAGCAAAGAAGATCTTTCAGATAAAGACATTTCAGATTAACATTCGTAACATTCACACAAACGTATCTATGTTTCAAACAGATTCTCACACATCTCAGACAATGTAAAATTAGTGTTTTCTCAATGTTCTTCTGAAACAAGCTGAAAGGAATCTATCGCTCTCTGATTTGTAAAAATGGATCAAATATATACATGTACCTAAAGGTTCATGCCTCTGTCTGCAGCTTTGACACCCACATGAAGGAGTACAGACAATGGGGGAGGGGAAAGAGCAAATAGAAGCATCCGTGTTCCTTAGGTCAACCATTGTTAATGTTCAAAGTTATGATTACTCTGCACCACCAGCCTCATGACCTCGTGGCCATGGAGTAATCATCTCATGGCCACGAGACAATGATTGTTAGTCTGCTCCATGCAGAGACTGTGTCAGTGTTGCTTAAGTGGCGTTAAAGTGCACAAGCTATCACTCTTCAAACAAAGAGTCCAGTCTCAAACTCAGCAGGTAAACTGAGTTACACCAGGACTTCTCTCTCCATGTCTGTGTTATGGCACGCTCCCTCACTAGTTAGGAGTTAACCCACCTGACCGCTCCCTCTCTCTTCCTCCCTTCTAGAAGTTATTTTACAGCTCTTAAAAAGAGGAGTCAAAACTTGGTATCAGACAGGATCTTATATGAAGTGCAGTGTGCTTCAGAAAGGGCTGAAGATAGTTATCTACTTATTGTTTCGTGCTGGATCACGCAGCCACACACTCTTCCTAGGGTAAAGGAGCCATCTAGTAATATTTGTGGTCGATGGAAGGTAGTGTCTGAGGATTATAATAAATCAGTTGCATCACTCTGCAGGATGTATTATAAACAAGTTACAGTCTGAAACAGACAAAACATTAACATGTATAATGTTCTACATCTACATATCCCATAAAAGGGTTAGTCTACAGCTGAGTTTACACGTGCTGAAACAACTCAGGCAGCTTGAACAGTGGCTTCCTGCAGATGAGGAACAATGTGACCTCAGAGGTACGCCTCGCTGTTGTGACATGCATTCAGCGCCAGGGCTCAGCTGTACATTTCTGATCTGAGATACGGAAGTATTTTACAACAAGGAAGTATAACTCGACTGAACATCGTCTTTGTCTTTTTAAGACAGACAAAGTCACACATGAAACTTTTCTACAGTCTATGGGAGGGGCCCAAATTCTTAAAATGGAGAAACTCAGGTGTAACTTCAAAATGTACAAGTACATAGACCTCATAGAGGTAAATGATTATACAGGTATTTTCTTAAACCTGTTGGTTGATCTTAAACACAGAGTCTGACACTGTATGGACTTACATCAGACGGCAGGACTGTTCTGCTCTTCATCTCTATCTTTGTTATAAACTCTCTCTCTCTCTTCAGCCATCCATCCATACATCCATCCATAGATCCATCCATAGATCCATCCATCCATCCATCCATCCATGCAGACATCCATCCATCCATCCATCCATGCAGACACCCATCCATCCATCCATCCATCCATGCAGACATCCATCCATCCATCCAACCATAGATCCATCCATCCATCCATCCATCCATCCATCCATAGATCCATCCATCCATCCATAGATCCATCCATCCATCCATCCATCCATGCAGACAGACATCCATCCATCCATCCATAGATCCATCCATCCATAGATCCATCCATCCATAGATCCATCCATCCATCCAGACATCCATCCATCCATCCATCCATGCAGACATCCATCCATCCATGCAGACATCCATCCATAGATCCATCCATCCATCCAGACATCCATCCATCCATCCATCCATGCAGACATCCATCCATCCATGCAGACATCCATCCATAGATCCATCCATCCATCCAGACATCCATCCATCCATCCATCCATGCAGACATCCATCCATCCATCCATCCATAGATCCATACATAGATCCATACATCCATCCATCCATCCATGCAGACATCCATCCATCCATCCATCCATCCATGCAGGCATCCATCCATGCAGACAGACAGACATCCATCCATCCATCCATAGATCCATCCATCCATCCATAGATCCATCCATCCATCCATCCATCCATCCTTCCATAGATCCATCCATCCATAGATCCATCCATCCATCCATCCATCCATAAATGTAGATGAGATAATGATGAAACTCCATCTGGACACTAGTTTGTGAAGTTTTGCCAGGTTCACACAGGGGGTGTCGGCCGGAACACCACTTAAGGCCAAGTTCTCAAGAGCACAAAAAATACTCACCCTTTCATTCACGCACATGCAGCTTCTTATGGCTTGACTGTCACTGCACCCCGCAACTCATCACCGCATGGCATCACTCAGCTGGGGAAGCCCCTCCCACATTAAAAAACTCAGCACCCTATTAAACGGAGCAGAAATAGAACAGGTTTTAATATAACTTTGGGACCTTTTCTACAAACAATCCACCCATCCATCCACCCATCCGTCGTGTTCACTTGCTTTTAATAACTTTGCTCTCCTCTCCCTCAGACTCACCAGGACGTCACGGTGTGCGCTACTTCCAGATCATCCAGTTTCCAGTGAGTTTGTAAATCTGAGTTAGAAGAAGCAAGTAGTGTGTAAAAGCACTTTGAGAGGTCAGACAGACTGGAATATAAGTACAAGTCCATTTACCATTTCATTCATCTGACAGCGAGAAGCTTCACATCAGTTTACTTTCACATTCGCCTCAAACGTCACATCCTGTTTGAATATCGAACTAAAAACCACAGACAGGAAAACACCCACAGTCATTATAAAACAATAAGTGATATATTATGGGCTTAGTGTAGAACAGCTCTAAAGTTAACTCCCAACAGTTCACAAAGATGTAGAAAATCTGACAGGATTGTTTAAAGAACAAGAAAAAGTCTCCAAACCCAACATGAGCCTGCTCCTTTTCTTTAAAATGTGTGTGTTTGTCCATTAACAGCCCTTTATTCTGGACAGACTGCTTCCAGACACTTTGCTGGATCCTTCTCAAACTTAGTACGAAATTACCTTTATTATAGTTTGTGGCTGAGGCTGTGGCACCGTGAAAATAACAGCCACTTTATGCCAGAACAAGGACATTATTGTAAATCTCATTTTATATTACAATAAATATAACAATAATAAAATATATAACAATTGTATTGGAACATTCAATGTGCTCCAAAAGTAGAGAGTATGTCCAAACAAACTAAATGTCATAAGTGAGCCAGAGTCAGAGTGCCACCTTCTCATGAGGAACACCTTTACTGAGAGAATAAATCAACTAGGAAGTGAATCCATTCACACACCTGAGTGTCTGCTTGCTGGACAGAATGCAGGTACTTCAATTCACCAGAGGATGCATTGTCCTCTTATATGAAGTGTTTGGTGGATGAAAGGAGGAGCTGGCAGGGAGAGTGGGCGGAGCTTCACTGGGAGTCTGTGCAGAAGGCAAAGCTTGGGCAGAGCTGCAGAGAGGACTCACACTGCAAGAGGACAGAAACATTAAACCCTCTTCCACTCAGGCTCAGAGGAGATGGCTCAGAAGAAAGCAGTCTTATTCAACTTCTGGGGAGTAACAGTTTCTACCAGACATGAAGTATTCAACAAGTTGGAGAAGCTGCATAACCTGCCAGGGTAAGGAGGCTGTTACATAATCTGTAACCTTTGATTCACTCCTGAGATACGTTAAAATAAATCATATTCTGTTACTCTAAACAAACTGTGCAAGTGGAAAGAAGTAAAGGGCAGATACGTGTGTTTTCTGCAAACACCAGCTTCTTTTCCATCATTAGGAACTTTATTTTCCAAGTGCAGTTTTGTTTGAGACTTCCTTAAAAGTGGAGTTCAGAGAATACAAGCTGACATCTCAAATATTCTTAATGCCTTTTAATGTCAGACGCACCCCTGCAGCAGTATTTGTGTGTGTGTTTAGTTGTTCATGATCATTGTCTCTAAATTTGATGACTTTGTACATTTTACTCCTGCAAACAAAGTCCTTCTTTGGAGCTGCAGCTGGTTCGGACAGAGACTTTGTTAGATACAAAACCGAGAGTGTTTCGTAATCACAGCTCAAACTGTGCAAAAGGTCAGGGGCCATTTCCTGTCTGTCTTGTTTGCAAAGCTCCTCTGTTCAACATGCACAGCACAAGTTCAGATCTGCCCACTGCCAGCTCGGTTCTCCTGTTTTCAACCAGGTCCAACAGTCCTAATAAAACGGTTGATGTAGTCTATAAATCTGTGGTTTCAGGGGCTTTCTGTCCAGTGTGGTGTCTCATAAAGACAGCGCCATGACCCAGGCAGAGAGAGGACAGTTAACACTTACTCAGGTGGGTGATCTGACATGACATGACTTACTCTCTTCTAACCTGTATTTGCTGTCACTGAGTTCTACAATGTCTGTGTGTTTATGTGTGTGTGTGTAGCTGATGCCAGCATTGGAGGCAGACTGTGCAAAGGAGGCCCAGGTCAGGGGCCTGACTCTGCCTTCTGGTTGGTCAGCTGGAGACCTTCTGGAGGAACTCAGAGAGGCGATGATGGACGTCCGAGCCGCTGTGCTGCAGACAGCTGCCATGCTGCATCAGAAAGGTACGCCCATCCAAACACCCGAACACTAAGCATGAACAGCTGTGGAGGGCAGACGGCAGCCTGTGGAATAAACGAGTTCCTCATACAAAATGTTTGAGCCTCCCGAAGCTCGTGTTTCACGGTTTACATCAGGAAAGAAGATAACTCTTAATCACACAACAAACATCCTCCATCAAATTCAAGAGAAGAAGGCTAAATGAAGTCTGATCGACTCACATCCCTCTGATCAGGTTTCCTGACAGCTGTGCTGGCCAATGATTGGGTAGATGACAGCTCAGCTGGAGACCATCCAGCCCGCCTTCTGTCTCTGCTGGCCAGCCATTTTGACCTGGTCCTCCAGTCCTGCCGTGCCGGTCACAGGGTCCCTGAGCCTGAGATGTTCAGCTCTGCTCTTCAGCACCTGGAAGTGACATCACAACAGGTAGGAGACACGCTCACACAGTTTATTAAACACATGAATAAACATCCTGGAAACACTGTTGGAAGAGACAAAGAGGACAGCCAGGATATCTTGGTTTGCTCTTCTTTCAGGCTCTGTGGCTGGATGCTGAGGAGGAAAGTGTGAGGGCAGCTGAGGCAGCAGGGATGGAGGCCATTTTGGTGAAGAATCTGGATGATGCTCTGAACAAACTGGCCAAAATCACTGGAGTTCAGGTGAGGACCAAAGTAAATCTGGAAAGGTGAATATCACAGAGGAGGAGCGGCTGGTACCAGAGGCTGCTGTGCCATCATCAGCATGTTGTCATACACTAATCTGGACGTGTGTTTCTGTGTTTCAGGCTGTTGGAGCAGAGTGTCCTCCACCTTCCTGCAGCCCTGAGGAAGTCTCTCATGGATACATCACCCTCAAGGTGAAGATCTAAGATCATATGAGAGTTAAAACACTTCAAATGTATTTTCTGAGGACACTAATGATTTGTTTGTGTGTTTGTGTGTGTGCGTGCGTGCGTGCGTGCGTGCGTGTGTGTGTGTGTGTCAGCCTGGTGTGAGGACTCATTATGTTGAGATGGGCTCGGGCCCGCCAGTTCTGCTGTGTCACGGCTTCCCGGAGAGCTGGTACTCCTGGAGGTATCAGGTAAGTTTATAACGTGTGTCCTACAGCATTTCATTTACACCCAGGACGGACAACAAAACAACCGTGTAACACAGATTTTCATTCTCGTGCATATACTTTAAAAATCTACAGCTAATGATGGAGAGATTTCCTTTACATCAGTAAAAGCAGAGATTCAACACTGTAAAAACACCTGTAACTAAAATGTGAAAGGTTTCAGCATGTGAGTGCAGTCAGTTTGATGTCGTTGGAGTATTACAAACTGATTACATCATGATGCTTCTAACTGGAAAAGCAGGGTTGTGCCTTTCCATGACTGTTACATGCTTAATGGTGCAAAAACCTAATCTCAAAGTATCTCCAGGTGACTCCAGAGCAGAAAGAAGTGAAATATTTCCCCTTGCATGAAAAGGAAAAAAAGAAATAATGTGCAGAAAAGTTGTAGATGTAATTAAATGTGTTTAGTGACCCAGAGGAATGAAACTCTCTGTCTTTCTTACTGAACACAGATCCCAGCCATTGCTGCAGCAGGGTTCAGAGTGTTGGCTCCGGACATGAAGGGCTACGGAGAGTCCACAGCGCCTCCTGGTGGGTGTAGCGGAGTACAAGTTCAAATAAGCATACTCAAATTATTTCATTTCCTCACATTTGTTTTGCATCCTCAGAATTACCCTCTTGATAAACATTCATTTTTTCTTCTCCAGACATTGAGGAATATTCTCAGGAGCAGCTATGCAAGGTATAAACTCACCACAACACATTTCATCACATGATATTTATATAGGTGTCTTTATCTAACCATATCTCTGCATCTTCACCAAAGTGTTTCACTGGGATTAAGTGACTTTGATCCCTTAAACAACAATAAGGAAAATGACTTTTTTAAGTAGCACAGAAGTTCTGATCAGACAGAATGGTATACAATACATAAACGTTATATTTTCTGTGTTATTCTGCAGGATTTGATCACATTCTTGGACAAAATGGTGAGTAATAAGAGCTACCAATGAATACTGTTACATTGAATGCTGAAAGGAGAGTTCATGAAAGCATCAAAAGCATGAACTGAAATGTTCAGAGTTTACCTTTCTGCTGTGTTTTAAAAACAAACCTGCACACTGAACATTTCCTGCAGACAGAGACGCCTCTCTGACCTCTGTTTGATGCATAAAACAAACAGTAAACATCAAACATTTCCTCTGTTCTCTGACAGTCCATACCACAAGTCACTCTGGTGGGTCATGACTGGGGTGGCGCCCTGGTGTGGACCATGGCTCAGTTTTACCCTGAGAGAGTCAGGTGAACCAACAAAAACACACACACACGTGCATATTCTTACAGTAAATGTGCTTTACAGTAGTGTGTGTGTGTGTGTGTGTGTGTGTGTGTGTGTGTGTGTGTGTGTGTGTGTGTGTGTGTGTGTGTGTGTGTGTGTGTGTGTGTGTGTGTGTGTGTGTGTGTGTGTGTGTGTGTGTGTGTGTGTGTGTGTGTGTGTGTGTGTGTGTGTGTGAAGGGCTGCAGCGTCTCTGAACACACCTCTGTTTCGTGTTGGTTCGGCTGCTGAAGACAAACTGAAGTCTCTTCCCATTTTTGACTACCAGATCTACTTCCAGAAGCCCGTAAGTCTGTCTGCGACACGCTGACACACCAACACATGGGGGGATAAGAATGAGTGTAGATCTCTGTGTGATCATTTAGAACACAATAAGGGAAAGAGTGCTGAAAAAACAACAACAACATACTCAGAATGATAAGGAAAGAGACAAGAAGCAGCTCGTACATCAGAATCAGACTACATATGTGTGGGTCTGTTTTTCTTCTAGGGTGTTGCAGAGGCCGAGCTCGAGAAAGACTTGGCGAGGTCGTTCAAGATTTTGTTTTCTAGCAGTGCTGAAGCAGTGAGGACACACACACACACACACACGCACGCACACACACACACACACACACACAAAGACCCAACAATCTCAGGTGTGTACATCCATAAACAAAAGTTGTGTTTCCTCTCAGGCGCAGCGCCCGGCTCTCAGCAGTGAAGGCGTCTGTGCTCGAGGTGAGATTGGTCTTTGACGTCTACACAGAATGTCCTGCTGAAACATGTTTGAAAATCTTACTCAGACACAAAATGATTAAAAAAGACAGTCACATTCTGCATGCTCTCTGTGTGTTGCAGGCGGGCTGTTTGTGGGTCTGCCAGAGCAGATCCCTCGCAGCTCCATGCTGACAGAGGCAGATCTGCAGTACTACGTCAGCCAGTTCAAAGAGCGAGGCTTCAGGTCTGACACGTCTAGAACATAAGATCCTACCTAACTCTGAACTTCATTTGTAATGTTTGTATTTTAAAGGAAGTGTTTGCTGTTGCAGAAGATGTTCTCAAACATTAATGGTGTATTATCTGACAGACGATGTGCAGTTATATACGTTTGTAACACACAGGAGCGGCTGTGTGGCTTGGTTGGTCGGTTTGTTTGTGGTATTCTATGGCTTGAGTATAAGAACTTGTTAGTTTGGATTCAGTAGCACAGCAGCACTAGCAAGACAAACAAAGATAATCTTTTATGTGCTTGTGAGTTAATGATATCATTCTCGTGCTTTGTTTAACAGGAGGCCGTTGAATTGGTATCGTAACAACGAGGCAAACCAGAAGTGGATGCGCTCTCGACCTGTTACAAAGGTTTGTTACTGAACACCTGAAACAAACATTCAACTGAAAACAGAGAGTTTCAGTCCATCCTGTGGAGCATTTAACACTCACAGTTCATCCTGAACATTTACAATGAGGCCAAAACATCCTTAAGGAGGATCAGCTGTCCTGGGAAAAAGTTTCACTGTCGTAACGTTGAATAAAAGATGTTAAGTATATTTAAAAATGTTAAAAGATGAAAGAAAAGTGAACCTTCAGTTATCCTGTCTCTGATTCTTCTTTAAAGAAATGTTGAATGTGCTTCAAAACCACAACTAGCTTCTGTATTCTGTTTGAACAGGCTGCTTCCGTTTCCTCCTGTACAGTTAAAAGACTAATTTTAAGCCTGTGTGTGTTTGTGTGTGTGTGTGTGTGTGTGTGTTAGCCACTGATGCCTGCACTGATGGTTACAGCGGGTAAAGATGTGGTCCTGCTGCCAGAGTTAACCACAGGGATGGAAGAAGTGGTATGTAAAAAAAATAAGCTGGGAACATCAGACTACATGTGCTGAATATATATATATGATATGTATATCAGAAATGGATTGAAGTTGGTGTGTGTGTGTGTGATCTGACACCTCTGTTCATTGATTGTAGTTCCCTAACCTGAGCAGAGGACACATCGAGGAGTGTGGACACTGGACTCAGATGGAAAGGCCAGCAGAGACGAACAGCATCCTGATAAAGTGGCTGAAAAAAGCACACGAGAAAGCTGGAGGTGTTAGTGTAGCACCCAAACTGTGAGGGTGAAAGGAAGGAAGGGAGGAAGGGAGGAAGCAAAAGTTGGGAAGATTAAAAAAGATTAAGTGAAAGTGCAAAAAGCCTTCTCAATAAATGTGAGTGTAACTTTAGCAGAACAAAAAGTTAATGCAAGCATATTTTAGTCAAGAGCAGGAACAACTCATGGATGATAACAAAATTAATCCGAAGCCATTTTTCTAACTTTAGATTAATAAAACGTACTACTCATGAAACATGTGAGGCTTTTCTGTGGTTTGTATCGCCTTGAACTCTTTGTTGCTTCGGCCTGTTGGTGGGTGGGATAAAACAGGACATTTAAGTGGTTATTCTGTAACTAATTTTAGACTACAACACAAAGAATCCAAATAATAAAGTAGGTAAAACAGAAACTTCTCTTGACTGTTGGCTCGGGTAAAGATGGATTTAACAGTTTGTGTTTGTAACAAAAAGTTTATTAAAGCTAAAGAAGATCAACAGCAGAGGAATGAAATAAAACATAGTAAGAATAAGGCAACAGATAATACAAATGTGGAAATAATTGTAAATAAAACATTTTTTTACTTTTACTTTTACTTGATTTATCCAGAATATTATACCCTCACCCTTTATGCACTGGACCCTTCTCTTTAAAATAATGTGACTGAATACTAAGAATAAAACATCCTCACATTCATTGCAGGTGTACTGACTTCATTCTTGTTATATCCTAACCTCATAATCCTGAAATGTAAGCATTCAAATGAAAATGTCGCCCTCCAGTGGTAGAGATGAGAAGTGAGCCTTCTTATAGTTTCTTCTCCTCAAAGGGCTTCTTCCAGGCCGGCATGATGTGTTCATAAATCCTCTCTATCTGCAACACACACACACACACACACACACACACACACACACGCATGTATGTTGCTTGTGAGGACCCTTGATCATCACATCAGAATCATAACTGTATGGTTTGAAAATAAAATAAAAGCCTCAGAGAAACTGAAGGAGATTCAACCCTCCATCTACTGACCTGCTCGGACTTCTTGACTCCGTATCTGAAGAGCGTCGCCTGATGTTCACTGTTATGAAACAGGATATCAAACGTCATCTCCCGTCCCATCATGCTCTCGATGGCCGGCTTCACCACGCTGTGGAAGTCTCTGGCCGAGAATGCGTCGTCCAACATGTTGTTTACCTGCAAATAGAGGAGTTAATTAACACCACTAAGTTTTATCAATTCAACAGTCTCTCACAAATCACATGATGAAACCTTGTATTTCTTCCCCAGCAGCTCCAGTGGATCCAGCTTGACCTCTGACCTCAGAGCTCGACCGAAGCGCGGCAGCTTGGAGTCTGAATCTGGAAAACAAACATCAGTACTTAAAAGATGAAATGATGAAAGAGTCCACACAATCTAAAATTAAACAACTTTCCTTAAAATAATACAAATATATCTGAGAAACTGAGAAATGCAAACTAAAGAGCAACTAAACATTCAGGTGAATGGACTGAATAAACTTTACAAGAGAATATCCTTCACAATAATCCCTTTCTCTGAATATCTTACTGCCCTGGCAAATTCTTTATTTTTGAAGACAAGCAGAAAGCTCAGCAGAGTGTCACAAACCTCGACATGTCAGGTGGGCAACATAGGGAACACCGTCCCTCTCTCCGTAGTACACGGCGAAATGAGAGAAGTATTTGTTCCTGGGGTACTCGATGATGTCCCCTGGGAACATCTGGGGTTGGGAATTTATCTGCAGAGACAACAGGCAAAGGGGTAATCATGTTCATCTCTTCCATTACAGGAAAGACTGACGGCAGATCTGTGAAGTTGATTTTGATTCTCAGGAACTGTTTCTGATTTCACGCCTGATTAGCCCTGATTTACAGACACACTGTATGAAAAATACAGGAATCAATGAGAAGCTCAAAACCTATCCATGGGACACCATGAAAATAAAATCAATTTAGCTGCTTTAGTTATTGAGAGCCATTGAATGCTCAAAGTCTACATAAAAGAGCAAACTTGTAGTTAATAATTCTTGAGTTTTTGAGTCTCTGAGTTTAAAACAAACATCTCCTTCAAGAACTACCCAGTGACAGCTCATGTAACTTTAACATCTTAGCTGTATAAAGAAGCTCTTTATTAAGTTACCAAAAAAGACCTTAAAATGTAGAGAAAAGATGGATCTGTAATCTGATATCTGTGGCAAAAAGAGCCGATAAACACTCAAATAAATCATAAATAATATTAAAACTTTAGGTTCAACTCACCTGGCCCATTGGTTCAGGTACGTACTGAATATTTCCTCGCTTGCTTCTGAAATAAAACTTGAAACACAAACACAGAAACTCCTGCTGCTTTACATAATGCCTGCACCGTCTGTCACAGTCACAGCAGGCTGCACTCACTCCCCCCACCCTAAATCTCCCTTCAGTGTCACCATTAAACTCAGGTTTGTGATATATTGTGCGTTTTATGTTGTGCGCCTTAGCTTCACTCCAGGTGTTTTTTTGGGGGGGGGTCTGGGTTTGGTTTTTGGGAACATTTCTGCTGATTTTACACAGGACGATCCAAAGCAAGCAGCTCTGTGGCTCCCTCAGGTCCTCGTCCCTCCACATCTGGGCGTGTGATGCAGGTGTTTCCTGAAGACAGGACATGAAAGAAGAAGTCGCTTCAAGCAGACTTTTTTATGAGATATGAAAGTAACAAACCCGTCAGTGGCGACAAAATGTATTTACTTCATAAATGCTTGTTTTATTTCTTTGTATGCAGATCAAAAAATAGGTCAGCTGTTACCCCAGTCGCCAGTCTTTAATCGGCTCGACTAACTTCATGTTGCACCTTAATCAACTCTGGGAAACAAAACAGATTCAAGATTCTTCCTTCAATTTCACTACTTGGTTTTCAATGAGTTTTCCTCATGGTCTCCTGAAATGCATCAGTCACAGACGTCTGGCAAACTCAGAGATATTGCTTGTTGAACACATACATTCATAAATAAAAGCAAAATGCCACAACGGTGTGTAACTGAAGCTTTTCAACATTCACAGCAGCCAGCTTCGTTTATTCCATCTTATCTCTACAACAGATAAATTCACAGTTTGGATGTTTGAATTTTGACTGAGGGGAAGCTGCTTTCTAAACCTGGGCTTGATAGACCGCTATATAATCTGATATTAAACCAGTAATTTCACCAGTGAGCTGAACATCTAAACACAAATCCTACTGAATAAATACTAAAACAAAGCAGAAACAAAGACCAGGTTTCTTTAGGTTGGATGGAAAACTGCAGGTTTAAATAAAACCAGAGTTGTTTGATTGAATGCTTTCTTCTTTTCCCTGAATTTTAGATGTCTGAGGACATTTGGAATAGAGACACTGAAACAGAGTATTAAAGTACTTCATAACTCAAGAAGGAATTAGAATAATCTCTGATGATAACCATACAATAAAATAAAAAAGGAGGAGGCAAATAAGAAGAAGAAATCTGCAAAGCAGCCCAATCTGCTTCAGACCGTGAGATGATCCACCCTGCTGTTATAAAAATAAACAATAAAAAATAGATTATCTGTAGAGGAAAGTTACATTTCTGTTCATCACATTCAGTCGTGGAGAAAAGTTATTAATGCCCCTCCATAAAGTCTGTGCAGTTACAGTCATTCAGTCTGTTAAAGGCACCTGAGTGTATCTCAAACCTGAGCTGAAGGTTCACCAGTGTATACAAAACACACACACACGCACACATGCACATGCACACACGCACACACACACAATATCTAGCTGTGTTCCTTCTCCTGGCCCTCCTGAGGGTCTGTGGCCCAGCTGAGGTCGTTGATGGGTGCATGTTTGTCCCAGCTGTCTGTGTTGTGTCCGTGCTTCCTCTGGTGGCGTTTGTAGTTGTCCCAGTGTCCCGTGGTGTAGTCACACTCGGCGCAGGCGTACGGCTTCTCTCCCGTATGCCGCAGCATGTGTCTCTTCAGGTTCATGCTCTGGTTGCAGGAGTAGCTGCAGACACCACAGTGGAACGGCTTGGCGCCCGAGTGAATGCGCTCGTGACGCCGCAAGTTGGCGAGGTTGCCGCAAGCGTAGCTGCAGGATGGGCACTGGTAGGGCTTCTCGCCTGTGTGCACACGCAGGTGGCGTTTGAGGTTGTCTAGGTGTGAAGACGTGTAGGGGCAGTGCGGGCAGTGGTGGGGCTTCTCCTCGGAGTGGATGTGGGCATGGCGGGCCAGGTGATTGGGGTAATGGGACAGGAAGGGGCAGAGAGGGCAGCGGTACAGCTTTGAGCCACGCTGACCTCGCCTGGACCCACAAGGCACTGCTGGGCTGCAGGGGGGCTCCAATCCATCTTTGGGCAACAGGTCCAATGAGCAGCGACGACACACCTGAAAATGTACAAGAGGACAAAGTCACAATGTAACATGTCCTTGATTTGGATATGACTGTACTTTACCTGACCTGTATACCCTGAAGCTTATATATACCTGTCCCCCGTCACCCTCTCCCTCTCCTTCTGCCTTGTCCCCGTCCAAGTCGGCCTCCTCCAGGGTGAGGCCACATAGCCGGCAGCACAGGGGGAAGAGGAGGACAGGGAGAGGGGCGGAGGGGGAGCCGAGGCCCCCGTATGTCTGGAGGTATCCAGCATCCTGGGACACCCTCAGGGTCAAGTCTGCCATCACCGCATAGAGGAACAACAGACAACAAAAACATTACAATCATACAAAACCTCTCCTTTATATTTAATGTATTCAGTTTGATAAAAAAAAACAGAAACATTGAAAACATCACTAGGAATAGTCCTGAAGTAACTCACCGCAGTTTTTACTAATAAAAAGAAACTTATCTTCCATCTCAAGCTCAAACTTCCTCTTTTACTTCTTCCTATATACTCCTCTTCAAATATTACACAAACTGGTGTTTTATTCTTGTAGTAAAGTCACCTGGATGAAACCCTGTAAACAAATCAGTTCATGTTACTGTTTCACAGAGTTCTTCTGGAAGGATTAATGTAAGGATTCAACACAAAGTGTGGCTTTAATGCTACCAAGTACAAAATAGCTTAAGGTCAGCACCCAACCAGACAGAGCGTCTCTTCCTCATTTTTTTAAGTCTTTCAGTTTCACCTTGTTTGTTCCTCTTTCTGCTATGCATAGTGCTTCTACATTTTCCTCTTCAGGGCTCACACTTTAAGACAACATCAACCCAAAATCAGCATATTTTCATTCCCCTCCCACAGGAATACCTTTATCTAAACCTCTGCATCCATCATCTTATGGATCCTGATGTGATCCCACTTTCTTCGGACAGCTTTAAAGTGATCCAATCTGTTTCAGTTGTTTTTGTTTATCCAACACTGTAACTCAACACGCTGAGCACAGTGTTTGTCTTAGATTTGGTTCTACTAGTTTAAAGATATCTGTGGGATCTTTGACACGAGGCTTTGTTTTATTTTTACTAATGTCACGGCAACACAACCCTGGCACGAGCTCGGTCTAGGGCAACCAAGCGTTGGCTGCCCGTGCCATACTAAAGAAGGAATCAGGTGGCTGTCGAGCAAAAGGCAAAGGGAAAAGGCGGACCTTACCTGTGCCTACTTCTTTCCAGGACACCATTCACGGCTCCGGGACCAGCTCACACTGTTTCCTTCTCGTTACCCCTCAGGGTTTCCGATGACAGTTCATATTTAAGTTAACATATATAACACACGACAAAACTTAACGGAAAAAAGGGGAAAAACTTCGCAAGAATGTCTTTCTACGGCTTCTGGCAACGGCGTCTCTTTCTTCTTGCCTCTCCAGCAGGTGTCTGCCTGAGCTAATCAAGACCACAGCGTTACCGTCTCATTGATAAATTGGTCATGTGACCAGGAAGGTCCGCCCACCTGTAGCTCGACAGCCACACCCCCATACTCTGGACAGTGTTGCCGCAACACTAATTTAAAGAAAACATTGCAAAGTAAAATGTTCATCCTGTCTTGAGTTATTTTGCATATCTTAAGTTATATTTTTCTTTTGTTGTGGCTTTTTTAAAGTCAGCATTTCCAATATATTCTTGCTCTTTCACATGGAATCCCTATGTGTCAAACATTCTTTTAAAGAAAATAAAAAACAGAAAGATCTCAACTAATACCCTCAACTGTATCAGCATCTGTCTTTTTCCGTCTCCCTCGTCTCTTCTCTTTCTCCCTCCTCTGTTGTCTCTCCTGTGTGTGCATGCGCTGGTGTCTCCGCAGGTTTCCCAGGGAGCTGCAGGCATAGTTGCACTGATGGCAGCAGTAGGGCTTCTCTCCCGTGTGGGTGCGGGCGTGGCGCTGCAGGTTGACGAGCTGGGCTGAGGCGTAGGGGCAGACAGGGCAGCAGTACGGCTTCTGGCCGTCATGTGTCCTCATGTGACGCTTCAGGTGGTTGGAGTAGCGCGAGGTGAAGGGACACAGCGTACAGGTGTACAGTTTTGGAGAGACGTCACCAGCTCTGCCCATCTTACCTACATTTCTCCTCTTCCTTTCCGAGGCACCGCAGATGGATCTGTCAGCCATGTTTAACCCCTCAACTTCAGAAGAGTCCAATAGTGATTCATGCTGAAGGCCTTCCTCACAGTTAAGACAATACAGCTCCGCCCCCAGGTCCAAGCCCACGCCTGGAACAGAATAAATGAAATTTGATGTGAAAGAAGACATGACTGAGGAGCTGTGGTAATCTCATGTACAACATGAAAAGAAAAATAAAGGTCACAGACAGGCCTGACAACATCGTGACCAAAACATTCTCTCTCAATATTTGTGTCTTGGTTTCACTCAACACATTCAACACAGTTAACAACATTTACCTAGATCTAAACCGGCCCCCAAAGGCGTGTCTCCTAGAAGCTGACCACATCCTTTGCAAGTGAGGAAAGCTGGGAAGGTGGAGTCTATTGGTGCTGAAGGGTCATCCTCCACACTCAGAGAGAACACCGTCATACCTGAAGAACAGATTGAACTTATACACCATATCATCACATCTTACAGACTTGTGTCACTGTTTTCAGTTTATGTAACTGCAGTGGACTTCCAAATGTAAGTGATTAAGTGAATGTGTTTCTGACCTGCTTCTCTCTCCAGCCCTATTATTTCAGAATCTCCAAACTCCAGGTCTCCACTCAGCAGAAAGTCAGACTCCAGGACCAGGCAGCCCGGCTCACACGTCACTGCCCCGTCCTCAGACTCCACTGAACGCACACAAACACAAACACAGAGGAAAGTCTTTGTTGAATCCATTTACCAGAAAGAACACTGTGATAGTACCTGCAAGCTTTTTTTAATCTAAAACATAAAACAATTGTTTAATTGATTATTAAAGACAGATGTTTTAAGATGGACCATGTGGCCTATTTTTGAACAAAAGAAACGTAGAGAATTAGTGAAGATGGACAAAAAACAGAGGTTCAGAGGAAGCATGGGAGTGGAGGAGACATGCAAAGGAAGTCAGTAAGGATGAGATAAGTGCAAAGGAGGCGTGGAGATGAAAAAGGAAGAGAGAGTCAGGAACAGGAAAAGGAGAGAAGGAGGGGATGAGACACAAAGGGAGAAAATGACCCTGAACATCATGTATGGTTACTCTTTCTCTACATAAACAGAATTCCGCTTCTTATTTCTTGCAAGGCTTTAAAGCTGGAGAACAACCTGAACCTTATTTAAGATATTGAATATGAAGCACCTAATGTGAGTTAATTAAAAAGACCAAGCATTCCCTTGTTGCTTCTTTTTATTGTAGTAACTGAAGACGTTTGGGTTCTAGACTGTTGGTCCACTGTGGAGCTCCTTTCTAAAATGTTATAGATCAGATTTAATCCAGTTTGATGAAACCAAGAGTCGTATATAGGAGTGATATTTTAGATCATGTTTTCACACGTAAGCTGACTTAAACCCACGTTGTTACCAGCCTCTATAGAAACACTGCTGGAAAACCACAAGATGCAGTTTCAGACAAAAAATAAAAATAACTCACTCTCAAACAAACAGAGATAAAGGTGAAGTGAGGCTGAAAGACTGAAGTCAAACAGGAAGCGATGTAAAAAGAGAGAGGAAGACTGATGAGAGGAGGAAGAGGAGGTAGCAAAGGGAGGTCAGGTACAGGGGCTGCAAAGAGGAAGTCAAGAACGGAAGCAGGGAGGAGGAAGAGAGGAAGTGGAGAGTCCAACTGAGAACATTCAGGATGAGATAACACACACAAACATGTCTACTTAAAGGACAACATGTCTCCAGCAGTCTTCCTCCCTCACACACAATGAGGAAGAGACCTAGCCTGGAAAGTCAATATGTTAGACCAGTTAGGTAACGTTTGATAAGGTTGTTTCCTTGACTTCAGGGAAACTTTAAAAGAGCTGTGTTAAGATTTACTTACATGGTAAGCTTTTTTCTTTAATTGGACATTAATTTAAGAGTTGTGAAGAGACACACTGGAACATTATTCACATTCAAACGTCTGAAATGTGGCAGTTAAACTCACATTTCACCGGCTGAGGGTTGGATTGTTTCCTTCGTGGCATCTTCACCTCTCCTCGGATCAGGTCCTGGTCCTGGTGGAGCTAGAGTCCGACCGTCCGTCCGTCACCCAGCCAGCCAGCCAGCTAACTGCATGTCATCATCATCATCCTCATCATCATCACCTCCTTCCTCTTCCTCTTCCTCCAACGGACACTAACGGCGGTGGTGTCATCCTTCCACAGAGGCTGCAGACAAACATGAATAAACATGAATAAACTGTAATAAACTCTGAGTTCTTCCCCAGTTTCACTTCACAGCTACACAATAACCCCCTTTAAAAGCTCCCGTCTCTTTAGAATGGAGCTGTGAGTCATTCTTTATTATTGTTTCGCAGTAAATAGACGACGCCATCTTGTTAGCATCCTAGCTAGCCGGTCAACATGAACACACCACTTCCAGCCGTTTGGCCCCCAAACAGGTGATTAAATAAAACAATTTGATGTCAAGTTGATTCAAACATACCCGCGATAAAGTTCCAAACAAGAGTTCCTTTGAGAAAGTTCCTCTAAGTGTTTAAAAAGGACTCTTTAGTGGACAAACTCATACCACCTCTGGCAGCGGTACGCCGGGTCCGGGCTCTGAGTGACGTCACTGACAGGGTGAAAGGGATTGTGGGAGTTGTAGTTTTTCCCTGTAGTGTATCACGTTGGTGGATAAAAGTTTGATTTATAAAACACTAAGGAAGCCCTAAAAGAACATTATTAGAAACTTAATATTTTTTATTTTTTTAAAGAGTTCATTTGTATGTTATCTCTAGAAAACAAAGCTTCTTTCAGAGAAAATAAAATGTATTTAATCACATTCTTTTAGTAAGGAAGAGGATTAGGGCCACTGAAAAAAAAGAATTAATTTAAGGTAAAACTTTTTTTATTTTTTTTATTATTATTCTGAGAATAAAGTCAGAATACTGAGATTGTATACATATTTACAGGAAGCCTGATTCTTCCTGCTTTCTTATCATATTCATGGACTTATTCACTGTGTGCAGAATGAGTGTGTCTGCTGATATGAAGGTTAGAGTGTCTTCTTAAAATAAGATGGTAGGACATGTCATTAATAGCCTATATATAAACTCAGTGAGTGGCAGATCATTAAAAACAGGGAATAATGCAGAGCAATTAAACTACAAAATGTTACTAACTCTGTGCAAGAGTAATGAATAATGCATAATATACTGTATTATATAATTATCTTTGCCATATTATATTATGTTATATTACATTATTATTGTAACTGGGATCAATAAAGTAATATCTTATCTTAAAGTGCTCAGGCTTTGAAAATGACTGAGTGTTTTTATTAGTAAGTATCCCTGAGGAACGTCATACACAAAACAAAAAGCAGTGATGCTCTGGCAGCTTGTTTAATATACCTTAATTCCATATAAATATAGTACAGTGGTGATTAACAGGGCATGACTTTCACATTAAATGCAAAAACATGTGAGTTAACTTTATCAACTTTATTTATACTAAAACCTGCAGTCAACTATGCATGTAACCTTAAATAAACTGTGTACACAAAGACATGTTGTGAACAGGCGACAGCTATAAAAATAGAGCTGATTTCAAGATAGTGGAGAGTTCTTTATCAACACAAAACCAGGCTTCAGCTGGTTCTGTTCTTGTCACACAGAATGGGTGTTTCATAGAGTTGTTGCTGAGTCCTACACATTTCTCTATATGTAACCAATGAGGACCATTAATTGCTAGAACAGGATCAAAGATCTACCTGATCAACAGAACCAAACACTATATTTCCAGGGCCTGATCATGAGTCCATCATGGCCTCAAACTCATCAATCCTCTGCCGGGTGTTTCCTCTCCGGATCCTCCTGTAGGACACAGTTTTAAACTTTGATGCTTGACTGCTGCCGTTCTTCTTATCGTCCGCTGCATCAGCCCCTGAATGCTGCTGAGAGTTTTTACCTCCCTCCACTTTTTCATCATTCTCCTCCTTTACTTCCCCTGCAGAGTTTTCTGTGCTGGATGAGTTCTGGGCTGGACTGGGCTCATTGCTTTCTGGTCCTCCTGCTTCAGTCGACATTCCCAGACTGTTACTGAAGTCCTGTAGCTCTGCAAGTGCAAACATTTAATGAGACTTTGAGTTGAACTCAGAAAGTTTTAAAGGTGAAGCTTTCATTGATTCTGTGCAGTGTTTTGTTGAACTTATCATTTGCTTTTGGCAGTGAGTGTCATCTTTGTGGAATTTTAATTAGACTCGTAATGAATGAATTATCTCTCTGGCCTGAATCTTCACTGTGAGTAATTGTGCTTCAGCCAATCACAGCAGCAGTTATGTAATATCCTCTGTACACTGCAAAACAAGGCAAAGTAAGAACCTGAGATCAGACTTTTTAATACTCACAGCAACAAATAAGGTAAGGTTTTGAAAGTACAATGAAGCTAAAACACCGGGGACATTGTGTAATGTATGAAAGTTTACTTTCCCTTTTTACTGAATAACTAATTCTGGGGGATTATGTTTCCGTGCAACAAAATCAAAGTAGTTTTATACTTGGAGGAAATACGGTGTGTGGGTTTGACTGCAGTGCAGAGTGCAGCATTATTTTGTAGTAGTTAAATTATGTGCATTTTAATGTCCCCTTGTCATTATAAATAGCTCACAATGCAAGAGGGTGTTGTATTGCACACATAGACTGACACACACTAAATCTTTTAAAGTAAACTCAGCCCAGGATCTAATTCAGCAGAAGTGCTTCTTTAACATCATCTTAGTGTTTCTGAGTGTGTGTGCAGTTTAAAGAGAAAGACTGAGTAAAAGCAGAAGATGCAGGACTTCAGTGTCAGTGGTGCTTACCTGCGTGTAGATCAGGTATAATTTCCCAGGTGTCTTCGTCCACTGCTTCCTCTGCTAGTTCAATGTGGTCTCCTGGGGCAGGAAATGATGTCACTGACAGGGTTCCAAATCTCTCCTCCAAACGCTGTATCTCCTGGTCTGTGAGGTATCTCAGATTCAGACCAGCGTGGACAGAAGGCACATGTATGTGTGTCAGAGAAACAGTTTTTGTTTCAGCTCCCTCCTCCTCCTCTTTGTCCCTGCCCGCTGATGTGGGATAAATGTCCCCGTTGTGGTTTTTGGCAGCGTCTGAGAAGTTGTTCTCATCTCCCTGAACTTCCAATCCTGTTTCTGCTCCATCACCTCTCAGAGTTTCTGCAGAGTCCAGAGGACACGGTGGAGCGGAGGAGTTCCTGGATTCTGACTGGTGGAGCTGAAGCTCTTCTTCTTCTTCTTCTGCATCTTCTTGTCTGCCTACCAAGGCCTCTGTTTCTTCTTCTCTTACACCAATCAGATGCTTCTTTTCTTCCTCCACGTCCTTTTCTTCTTTTCCTCCGTCTTTCTGTTGTTCTTCATTCTCTTCCTCCATCTCATCTTCTCGCTCGCTCACATTTTCTTCCTGTGTTCCAGCTGTCATTTGTTCTTGTTTTTCTTTCTCCTCCTCCTTTTCTTCTTTTACATCAACCTGTTTTTGTTCTTGCTTGTCTTCCTCTTCCTCATTTTCCATCTTTTCTTCCATCTCTTCTTCTTTTTGTTGTAGTTCTTCTGTCCGTATGTTATGTTCTTCTTTCACCTCCATCATTTCTGTTAGATGAAGTTGGTTTTGTTCTTTCTCCTCCCTTTCTTCCTCCTTTTCATCTTTTTCTCCTTCATATACTTCATAGTCTCCCATTTCCTCCTGGGGTCCACTCCAGTTCTCTGCTCCTCTCTCTTCCTCCTCTTTTATCCGACCAACATCTTCTTCCTCCATCATCCTTTCCTTTTCCTCAGTTTCCTCCTCCACTGTTTGCTCTTTCTCTTCCTCTCTTTTAGTCTTTGCTTCATCTTTTCCTTCTTCTATGTTTGCCTCTACTCTCTCTTGGTCCTCCTCTTTTTCTTGCACCTGCGTTTTTATCTCTCCCCTTTCTTCCTCTTTCTCTCCCCCTATATCTTCCTCTATTATTTCTATCTTTTCTGCCCTCTTTTCTGCCCCACACACCTCTTCTTTCTCCTGATTTTCAGTCTCCATATCTCTTCTCAGACATCCAGCATGATGCTCTTTCTTTTCATCTACTTCTCCCTCCTTCATTTCTTCTTCCTTTCCTTCCTCAATCTTTTTTGTTCTTTCCTCCTCCTCTTCCTCTCTTGCTTGCTTTTCTTCCTCCTTTTTGACATTTTCCCCGTAGCTGTCTTCTTTTCCAGGTTCTTCTTCGTCTTCTTCACCTTGTAAGTCCTCAGACTCCTGTCCTCCTTTTTCCTCCTTTTCATCTTCTAAAAGTTGAACCTGTCGCTCTCCCTCCTCCTCCTCCTCCTCTGGCACTTCTTCCTCTCTCTTCATTTCAGACAAAAATGGCTCCATGGTGTCCTCTATTGACAGGATATCTCCAAACATGCTGACTGCCTGAATCACCCGTGCCACGACCAAGTTCTCCTCCAGGTCCAGACCATGGGGCATGTCTGAGGACCTCCACCAGCTCGCCATGACGAAATGAACCTGCTGCTCAGCGCGAGGAAAGGTTCAAACCTACTCGTCCATGTTATGAAAGCATTTAGACTTTGTGGGGTTTATATTAATACTGATTGGCAGAAAGGCAGCACACAGCATTTCTGAGTCCACAGTCCGAGACCTGGAGGCCACATTTACAGTCTTGTGTCTGTAATACTTTAATCTGAACCCACATTGGTCTTATTCTCTTTAAACCACCACTATGTGTACATTCACACCTAATGTCATATCTTTGATTACTTTATCAAGTGCTCATCTTGCTCTGAGAGGGGGGTATGAATAACTATTCCTTCTGTTTCAATTAGCATCAGTGTTTATCTCAGGTTACCAAAGACTGTATGTTCAGGTTCAGTAAAGAACGCTCTGAAAAGGAGGATTGTAACACGTTTCTTTCATCACTGCAAACCTCTTCTTTGAAACTGTGTAAATGTAAGAGCTTAAGATCAACATTTCCATCCAGGTTTATCCACTGAGGCATGTAAAGCTTCACAATAAGCTGCACTACATGTTACAGTCTCACATGTATCTGCATTATGTCACAGTTTTACATCATCACCATACAACACAGCGTCCTTCTTCTCCAAACAGAGGGATCAGGTGGAGAGAAGTCTGATGAATGGGATGTTTCAGTGCCTCAGAACCATCAGTGTTTCTTACTCGCTACCACTCTACAGATGTCACTACTCCAGATGTCCACATGATGGCAGTACAAGTGTTCAATGAGCTACTTAGCTTTGATTTCAGGTGAATAATAACTAAATGAAAAACTACAAACAGGATTTGATTTGTTTTCCATGAGACAGCTTTTATGAAAATATGCACAACATGTGTTTCACAATCAGTTTTACATTCAGCGCTGCAAACAAACCCTAATATTTGGAATTAACTTCATGTAACTCGTTATGAATAATACAAGGTCTTTGTAAAAATCTGATGCATAAGGGAAAGTCAAAGTGCTGGCTCTTTCTACAAATCCTGAAAGCTACAATCTTTAAAAGTAAAACCTACTTTAAAAAAGTGGACGACAGCATTTCCTGTTTGTCCTGAATCTATCACTCTAACACTCGTCTCCAGGTGAATTGATGATTTTGTGATGGGATCCTTAAATGACTGAATTCTGTAACATTCTGGGAACACATTCTTCAAAGTCCACACTGAGTAAAGGCACATCTTGACCCCCTCGACTATGATTCACTCCTGCTTTGTGATTTAGCTTCCTGCTGTGCCCTCCAGGCTGCCAGCACCTCGTCATCTTCAGCCTCAGCAGCGGCCCGAGCTCTGACCCTCTGTCTGGTTTGGGCGATGAAGGTAGCAATGTCATCCTCTTCCTCCTTGTCAGCTTCCTCCCTCCTGCTTCTCCTTCCTTCTGTCTCGCTGCTTTCGTATCGTGAGTTGTGAGCAAACTTTCTCTTTGTGGAGAAGTCGCTGCTGCTGTCTGTGACCTCCTCAGTCTCATCGTATGCGCTGTACGCCCTCTCCGCCCGCCTGGAGCTGTGGGGTTGTGTGAACCCATTGCAGGAGTATTCAGTGTCCTCATTGGATAGATCCTGATGTAACCTTGACCTGTATCTAGAAGTGACACCGTAAGTCTCTTCGGCTTCTTCGTCCACAGCGTACGAAGCCCTGCGGCTTGAGAAGTCGAACTCTGAGGCAGAGGCATCTAGATCATCGTATGGATCTTCTGATGGACCGGCTCCAGATCCAGAGGACGGAGTCCTTGGAGGAGGTCTGACACTCTGCAGCCAGTCATCTATGCTGGTGTTCTTCTCTTTCTCCAGTGTGGGGTTGAGATTCAGACACCCAGAGAGTCCATAGCTCCTCACAGGTTTCTCCTTTTTCTTTGCCTCTTCTAGAAACTCCTCCTCTCTCTTCTTCCTCTCCTCCTCCTCATCTTCGTCCTCCTTTGGTTTCTTTTTCTTGTAGAGGGTGCTACGCTTGTTATCCTCCAGGATCTTCTTCTTTTCATAGGTTGCCATTTTGCTCCTCATCTCAGTCTTGATCTCCTTGTCCATGGCATCCAGTTTGCCCAAGTTGACCTGGTCTTGGAAAAGGCTAAAAAGAGGGACACTAGTTGTGGTGATCTTGTTCTTCTTGGAGCCCAAAGTGGAACCAAGTGTGGATCCCAGGACGGAGCCTCTTCCTGTGAGACCAGAGATGTTGCTCGACCCACCTGCCGAGAGGACAGACGGTGCTCTGCCACGACCCTGAGGCATAGCGCTGGAATAGGACGCTCCACTCAGCAGAGACGCTTTGTCATCGTCCACGCCACGGCCTGAAATCATGCTTCCTGCACCCCCAAAGCTCATCTCTGATCCAGCACGTGACGGGGGAGGGAGACTCATCTCACTCTGCTTCTGTTTGATGGTTTCAGACACCACATTAGCGATCCAGTTTTGAATGCTTGACAGATTTACCATTGGCTCACCTCCAGGGCCTTGAACAGTAGGAACTGGGACAATAGGAGGAACTGTCTGCATGGGATTCATTGGACCAGCTGATAGTGCAGATCTTGAGCTGCGAGCCTGTGAAACTGAAGATATGACAGAGGATCTTCCACTCAGCATGGACATGTTGTCATCGTTGGCGACGCTTGGAGGACCTGTGACTCCGGCTCCGGCCCAGAAGGCAGAGAGAGGTATCGTTCCTCCGCTGATGCAGCTCTCTGTCTCCCATCCACACATGGACTGACTCTCCTCCAGAGTTTTCTTTGAGCGTTCCAGGAGCTCCTCTCGTCTTTGCCTCCTTTTGGCTGTTGCAGAGTCCTCACCCCGACTTAACTCCAAGATCTCATCGGTGTTCTCCTCCCCGTATCGCCTCTGCTGCCTCAGTTTCCACGACTGATATGCTGTCAGGTTTACGTCCTCAAAGGATGGAGTCTTTGCTACTCCTTCTCCGTCACCTTTCTCTCCATCTCCCACAGAGCTTTTCTCTCCATCCTCCCGGTCCTTCTTGTTCCAGCCGAACTGGATCCTCTTGACGCGCCATCGCTCCAAAGGTGTCATCTTCTCCTTGTTCTTCTGGCAGAAGTTGTACATAGAGCTGGTGTCAGAGAGTACGCTTGCAACTTCATCATCGATCTTCTTCTTCCCTCTTTCTTCCCCTTCTGTCGTGGTGCTCTCGCTGTCTTGATCTTGGTCTTTCTTGCGGTAGCGTGTGGCAGCCTGTTCCTCGATTTCCTTTAAGCGCTGTTTCCAGAGGTCAGAGTAAGTTGTGCAGCTGGAGGTGGACATTGCATCTGAAGGTGGACGTCTGTTTCTCCGCTTTAACCGCTCTTTCACAGCTCTGACGTCCTCGCTAGTCACACTCTCTACATCCCCGTCAACACCGTCCCTCTTCAGTCGACCCTCAGCCAGAGACTCCCCATCCTCGCCGTCACTGTTCAGCTGTGCCTCCCACCAGTCATCGCTCTGATACTTCTCATTCCTCCGCTGCCAGTCTCGAATCATGTTATCGAGTCCATCTTCTTCATCGCCCTCCTCTCCGTCCTCCTGCTCAGGTAAAACGACCTCTTCATGAACGTGGGTCGATGCGTGGTTATCCAGTCCATTCTGAGCTCTGATCAATCCACTCTTCAGCGCTGCAGCGGCTGCAGAAGAGGCGACGCTGCTCATCACACTCTCTCCATCCTCCTCCTCTTCCATCATGATGGACTGCGCCTTCACCCCAACCATACTCTGCTCCTCTTCTTTATCAGTGTCATCGTCGTCGTCGTCTCCGCCTTCACCAAAGATACGAGCGCGTGTACGTGCGTCGATCACAGAGCACTGGCTCAGCGTGTCGTCATCGTCGTCACGCTCCTCCATCAGGTTCTCATTGAACTCTCGCAGCTGCTTCAGGAAGCCTTCGTTGGGGTTGATGGCGCGTTTCTTCCTCATGGAGGTCAGGGCCTCCATGATGGACATGTGCTGGAAGATCATCAGGTAGGATGCCACCAGGATAGCAGAGCGACTGACGCCCATCATGGAGACCACGAGAACCTTTCCTGCAGTTAACACAACATGTTGTTAGACCTTTATGTAAACACAAAGACTTCATGAGCTTGCAGAGCTTTTCAGAGTCAGCAACCATCTTCATTTAGGACCCAGTTTGGCGGCAGAGGGCAACGGTCAGCTGGACAGAAGAGACTGATCTTTTCCCTTTTTCATTTATCATGATCACTTGGTTTAAATAATCACACACGCCTGCCTGATGTCTGCAGGAAACTCTTTGATGAATCAGCTGCAGTCACAATGTGAGTGTTACATGATCTCCTCCCAGGACAACAGAGCTCCTCTGTGTGGGCCACAAAACATTTCTGAGAATCTGTGTTGTTTTGTAAGTTTGCGGATGTTCCTGGTTGTTGAATTTATTAGTGCCCCTTAACCTCCAGGGGGGGGACATGCAGATTAAAAAGGTGCCTTCGGCTGCATCAGCTGACATTTCAGTCCACCTCCTCCCTCATGTTAGCCACGACATCTCCCTGCAGTTTAAGAGTACTGTGAGATCTGTTCTGTTTCTATAACCCTGCAGGGTGTGGGCGAGGACGTGGATTAGTCCACTGACGCATGAGGCCTGATGTGTGGATTACTCTTACAGTTTTTGGAGGGACTGTATTGTCTGAACTGGATCATCAGTCATCAATAAAAAGTAAAGAAAAATTGGAGACAGACATAACAAACGTCTCTCACCTTTATGAGTCAGCAGAGCCTCGTCCAAGAACTCAGCGGTGGAACGAAAGTGCACTGAGACGTCGACATCGGGGAAGTCGTCCACCTCGATGCCCATGTACTGGAGGTTCATGCCGGCGTAGAACGACTCGCCCGTGTACACCCCTGTGCCGTGTGCCGTGTTCAGGATGTGGGTGATGCCCATTCGCTTCAGACGGGCTTTGTTGACCGCAACAGATCTGAACAAAGAAGAAAGGATAAATACAAATCCTTAAACTGGAGAGTAAACAATCCCTGTCTCGTGTCATGATGCTTTTGGTTCAGACATCTGCTTCTATTAAAAAACAAATGAACACAGTTTTTCATTCTCTAAAAATGCAAAGATGCATTTCTTGCATTTTCTATCAACTGAAGATGAAACATCATTAGAGGTCACATCTTGTCAAAGAACGTAACCATCAGGGAGAACTAGTTTCTGACAAAGTGTGACCTTCATTTGACTTTCTAATGTTCTGTGCTCTCTCTGAATATCTCAGTTTAGTTTCCTGTGTTTGGACTCACTTCTCAGCTATGAAAATGTTGGGCCACACCTCGTCCACGGGGTTCATGGGAGCCTCCAGGCGGTCCTGGATGAGGGCCCTCTGGATGTCCAGCACACAGGGGGTGTTGTAGGGGCTGCGGTCGTCGATCATGTCCTTGACCCGGTTATAGAGGTCTTCCACCATCAGCTGCTCAGCTGTTTCCAGCATGGATTCTGGGATGGACTCTGTTCGCACGCCTCGAGGAGGAAGCTCTGAAATACAGGACAGTGTTTAGTTATCATGATGGCATTCATTGATTTCAAACACCTTTTGTTACTATAAAACCTCCTGTGATCAAACACTTTATTAATGTCCCTGTCACATCCCTTCCCCTCAGATGCAGCACTGAGCTGATTTAATGTAATGTCAGGGGAGAAATGGGATACAGGAGCGTCTCTGTGATGTGTCGTATGAGCTGATTTACTCAATCAGCTCGCCTCGGCTCCTCGGCGACGAGAGCGTCTGTGTCTCCGCTTCCTGTAATGAGCTGAGGGTATTCAGTGTGCACTCACTGAAATTGAAGAGTACTTGACCAGATTAGACTTGTTGGATGTGAGACCATCACTCCAAACACAGACGATGAGCTTCATGAAATCTTTGTGCTGAACCATGAACTGATCTGATCTCTGCACTAAAGTAAAAGCCTCACTTCTTTCAATCTCACGTCCAGACTGAAACCAGAGCTTCCAAACAGCTCCTGATTATTTTCCCTCTGTAATGCACTCAGAGAGGACCACATTTAAAGGCCTCAGCTGGAATAAACTACACAGAAGTAGCACATGTGGGAGCTGATAGATATACATATCCGCACTTGTCTCACCCTCATTGATGATCTTCTTGGCGGCGATTGCAGATGAGAGGTGGATGGGCTCCATGAAGATGCTCGCAGCGTCTGAGCCGGAGATCATGGAGAACCTGGACTCTGATGTCATCGAGAAACTGAGACGGGAACAGTTTGAATAGTTCAGCAGACCTGATCTGACAGACTGTTTCTATAGTTCAGTTCTTCTGTCTCAAAGATGTAGCTACAGAAAACCTTCATTTGTTTGATTTCAAACTGCAGTTATGTTCCAAAAACTTTAAGTATTTTAAAGTCTTCATTCTTTGTCATCATGAAACATGAACCTGGCGGGTGTTATCACAGAGGGCTCAGGTAGTCTCACCTGGGTGACGCACAGCGAAGGTAACGGGACTGGATCCCCTGGACGCTCCTCTCCTCCTCTCCATCAGGGACCGCCTGATCACCTGGTTCTCCACTCTCATCTGTCGACGCCATGGCAACCGAGAAGGTTCAAATCAGCTCTATAAAAGAGGAAACCTGTTGTATCAATGACAGGGCATGACATTCTTTCAAAAGTGTGCCTCAAAGTAAGAAGAACAAACCCTGAGTTTGTTCTGGAATCAAAGAATCTCCCCTGCTCTGAATAAAGGAAATAAATGCTTCCTGTCGCTGATCTAATTAACACAGCAGGAGGTCTGAACATTCAGACCGACCCAGAGAGAGAGGAGAAAGAAGTGTAAGACAGAGCTGACAGGAGCCATACAGCACACAACGGGACAATTACAAGGTTTCAATAAGAGCTCTGGAATAAAGAGCTGAGAAGGGACAGGAAGGAGCTGTGAATGACTCCAAATGAAAACATGGGTGCATGACTGAGCATTCCAAATATCAAGTAACGTGTCAAAGCTAAGAGGTGGGGAATGTGTGCGCTGTCAGGATCTAAAAGGGATGTATGATCAGGAACACAAACTCTATGTGTCAGAGAGAAACCTTCTTTGGAAGCAGGAACAGCTCACTCTCTACAAAGACATCACAGTCTGGTGGTGTCTTTGTAGAGAGCGATGCAATAGTTGTTTCATGTTGGAGATGAATCTCACTCCTCCACAGAAAGCTCTCTCCTGTATGCATCTCTTTATTGGAACTAAACCTTCAAATGTGAAGCGTTATAAAAAGAGAGACCTGATGAAAATGTACAAGCTATTACACAAATGTGATAGTGTATAATCTTGTGTGTGTGTGTGTGTGTGTGTGTGTGTGTGTGTGTGTGTGTGTGTGTGTGTGATATGAGGCCTTCCAGCAGGTCTATTTTTAAGCAAAGCGACAGCTGCCTGGGAGCCTGTCAGGCCTGAGAGCAGCAGCGTCACTGAAAGGCCTCACAGCTTTAACCAACAACACAAACACAGCAGCGCTCATCTGAAGTGAGAAAACACTCCAAAATAGAAAACAGGCCTTAATAGAAAACATCACATCTATGTGTGTGTGTGTGTGTGTGTGTGTGTGTGTGTCTGTTCTTACCTCAATGCTGACGGCGGTTGCAGTGGCGTTGGCGGTCTCACACTGAAGGGTTAGTCTGACACTGATGTTGGACAGACTGACGCTAAAGTTAGAGAGTGTCCCTCTCTCCCCCCTCTCCCCTCCCCTCCTCCCCCCTGCAGGCCTGCTGAGCCCCCTGACACCCGACACTGCAGCTGCAGGTATCTGAGTACATGCATCTTCTTCTTATCCCCTTCCTCTACACTCCCCCAGGGGCAGACTTGTGATATTGGACTTATAAATGATGACTTCCTCTTTCCTTACTGTATTCTGTCTTTTCTACTACCTGTTGAATTCTGTCTTTACAGCAAATATTCACCTTTGACCAGTTTGAACATGAGACTGTTTCTTTTGAATAATAAATGGGTTATTAGAGTTTCTAATGATTATTTGTACATGAATAAGTGATTCTTTAATCTTAATTTTCTTTTTGGTGAACATTGAAATGAGGCAGAAATGCCTGAACACTTGAATCTGCAGAAAACTGTCTTAGTGAATTAAAACATGTAAATATAGAAACATGAATGTGCATGAACTTTGGGACCATCTGATCTTTCTTCTGTTTATTAGGGTGTTGGTTTCAGGACACATGATTTGTTGGTGTCTTTAGAGGCTGAGATTTATTTCACATGTTTAATCAGATGTTTCTCTGAAACCAGGAACAACTTCAGACTGTCTCAGGCTCTTGAATGCTGCTTGTGTGTTTATCTCAAGTCAGCTGACAATTAACTCAGCTATTTATATCCTGAGAATGCAGCTCATTTGAATCACATGGTCACACACACACACTAACGGGGGTCATTGTGTGTTTTATCTGTGTATCAGACTCGTAAGGACGCCCACTGAGGATCGACAGATGAGCTTTAGAAATAGAGACGTTTGAAGAACATGCTGCGTTCACACTTTAAGATGTGACCACTTTAATCCAGACTCTGCTACGTGTTCATTAGTCTCAGTTTGAGGTCGAGGAGGAAGACACATGTCTGATGATGGACTGATGACATGTGAGACAGGTTGAATCTAATCATCAGAAAAGGAGAGCTTCATGAGTAAATCTGCTAATGTTTCTGTCCCATGCTTTTGGAAGGTGTTCAAATGATCACTGCTGCACAGTTGCACTGCTTTTACACTTTTTATTGCATTGAATCCAAAGTGCTTTTGTCTGACAAGAAAGTGAAACCCTGTTTCAGTAGTTTTGTCACAATAAAAGGTGAAAACGTAACTAACACTGAGCTGGTTGTACACATGCTAAGCACAGCACAGATGTGCATACACACACAGAGTCGTTTCTCCCGTCATGTTTCCAGGTGAGGAGGAGGAGGAGTGGCACGTTGGCTGAGATTTCAACACAACACAGTATGAATAGCAAACAAATACTGCTCTGTGAAAGAAGGCACATACAGGCACGAGCAGAGACAACACTACCACATCTTACTGCAACACCAACCAGGGGGACAAAGCAACAGCACAACGTCACCGCTGTCTGAGCCTCTGCTGTCAGAGGTGAGGGAGGTCATGAGGACGAGGTGCAGATACATCAACGTACAAAAACCAGTGTCTTTTACTGAGCGGTCCACCTCATTCAGGTCCATGCTGCTTTGTATTGGTCCCCAATCTCCTCCATCTCAGAGCGCTTTCATAAACACAGGTCACAAAGAACAGCTTCATAGATGGAGCAGAGATTATAATATTTGAAAGGATATTTGAAGTCTAGCTCCCTGCTCTCTTCATAGTATAACTGTATATATAAAAGCACTGCAGGAGCTCTTATTATGAAAACTTACAGCTAGTCTTCCAAAAATAAAGTTCAGTGGCAGAATTTTGGATTCAGCATGCTGGTTCTCTTTCCTCTGTGAAAAATACTTCCTCTGTGTCTCAATTTGTATTCTTCATTCAAACTGATCTGTTACTGAATGAGTGCATGAAAAGAAGACTTAAAGAAGGAGAATTACATGAGGTAAAGAAGATGAAGAGCACAAATAAATGTTGCTTTCTTCATCTCTGGTGCACGCACAAACACTTCCCTGTTGGAATCTGTGCACAGTGTGCATCGTGGACTACATGGAACCAGTGTGTTAAAGGAAGTATCCAAATTGAGACACGGTATACCTGAGGTCGTTGAACATCTGTGTTATATAAAAATACTCTTGTTGCCTTGGTTAAAGCTGCAGGGCAGAGCTCTGTCTCCCTCCTCAGGCCATAAGAGGAATTACAGAGACTCCAGCTTCACAGACCCAGCTGAGCACACAGAGGTTTACCAAGTGGTCATTCATCAGCACAGTGAGAACTTGTTTGTCTATCATGTTATTTTAAATGTATACATTTCATTTATACATTAAAAGTCTTTAAACAAGATCAAAATAATCCGTTATAAAAAATATATCTTCAAAGATAAAGGGTCGGAGAGTTGTCGGCCTCTTCCTGTGCCTTGTTTGTTGAAAGCAGAGAGGTTGACATACTTTACATCCGACACAGAGGAGCGGTGAGGTTTGTCACGATGCATTTGATGAACTGAAATTAAAGAGGGTTTTTTAAAACTGGAGCTTAAAATACCGGCTTACATCTTCTCCAGGACATTTGTACGGAGGCCCTGAGAGCTCACAGCACTGCAACTTAAGAAAACACATGCAAAAAGACAAAACACAACGGGAGTGTTTCCAGAGGACACTTAAAAGTGATGCACATGTCTGGACACGCAGCGTGTTTTCTAAATGCTGCACAAATTGATGAAGATGTTTTCTTAATTTGCGGTGCTGTGAGCTCTCAGGGCCACCGTACATTTGAGTTCTTCTCGTTGATCTCTTTAAATAAGTGCTGTTTTTAGAATATAAATATTGTCCTATGAATTTAATTTGTGCAGAACAGTCCTCTAAATACTGCAGAGTGAGAGAGAAAGCATAGATTATATACACATGGCCTTCACATGCTGATTAGTATTCCACTCATGTTCAGGGTAATCAAATATTCTCTTGACGAGTTGGCACATGTAAGCACCATAGCATGTTCAATAATGGAATACCCTGAAAGTGAGAGCTAGCTGAGATTTGGTGATTTAAAGACGTTTGCTTTATAATCCTGAACTGTTTTTAAAGTGGGAGGGAAATTAAAGAAGCTTATTGACTGTTGTAAAAACACTTAAACTAGGAAGAGGTAAGGCTAATATGTTAAATATTAAAACACATTGAAACACACAAAGAAAGGGCTAAATAACAACAAGATGCTGATCTCTCCTTTCTCAAAACAAACACCGGGATGGAGCGCTCGGTCAAAGTTTGATCCTGTGGTGTCAATGACTTATAGGGACAGAACGCTTTGGAGGTGTAGTAATGGCTGCAACATCATCTCTGATGACAAATGCATCCACTAACAGTTGTTGTTTTTGTCCCTGGCAGGCTCAGGTTGTTATTCTAAGAGTCTGAAACATTACAGAGAGGATCCCCACAGAGAGAGAGAGAGAGCTTTATGAGGAAGAGGAGGAGGATTTACTGGAACCAGGAACACTCCAGACTCCACTGACAAATACAGGAATGAAATGATTGAAGGATCAATCAGCTGTCCTGTTAGTCTGTTTGTGCTCTTGTGTTTTACCCAGATAGTGTTGTATCCCAGTGCACAGAGAAATGGACTAATCAAGGCCCGGGTAGACCAGCAGCTCCTGTGTTGTGTGAGGTAAAAAGTTGTTCTTCTGAATAGAGTCCGGTGGCTTTGAAGAGAGGAACACATCGTCAACATAAAGCTCTCTCTCTGCAGGAAACCCTTCTCTAATGTTGTCACTCTTTAAGAACAACCGGAGCCTGTAAGGGACAAAAACAACAACTGTTAGTGGACTGCCTCTGACCAGGCAGCCGGTGAAGCAGTCTCCTGGAGCAGTTCCTACATGTTGGACTCCTGACTCCTTTACGCTCCTGAACGGGTCAAAGCGGTCCCAGCTTTAAAAGTACGGTAAGATATAACTCACCTGTTATTACATCTATCATATTTGGCCTTTTACATCAAATGTTACATACCTCAGCTTTAAAATCAACCTGCCTGGTCCCCAAGTATAAATGTCTCTGAGCAGGTGACCATAGAAGGTCCAAAGAGACTTCCTGTCTGTGAGTGAACCCTTTGAAACCATGCTCTGTTGAGTCTGTCACGTTTGGGTGTTTCAAGGTTCACCAGGTCCTCTCGTAAGAAGTGAACGAGACAGGAGCCGGTCTTCACAGCAGATTCTCTCCTGAACATGGACACAGTCTCCATGTTTCAACAGTTTTCACAGTATCTGTGTCTTTTCAGATCCTCTGTTTAGCCCCTGTTATCCACAGAAACAGGCAGCAGAGGGTCTGCCGCCTCGCTCCTCTCAGTCTCGCCGCCATCTCTCTGCCGGTTCACCATATTCGCCCTGGCCTGGTAGTCTGCCAGCTTCTTCTTCTTCTCCTCTGAGTCTGAGTCGACCCTCGGGAAGGAAGGGAACTCTTGACAGTATGCTGGCGGCAGACAGGGCACCAGGTGGACCTGGCCGCTGTCGTTCATGAGCTGGACACAGGTGTAGAAATCCTGCGGGGAGCGGTTGGTGGAGACGGCAGTGGTGTCAGAAGCTGTGAAAACATTGGGGAGGCCGGGGTGTCCCATCACGCTGTACTCTGTCCCAGGCAGAGACACAATCTCGGGCCGAGGCCACGGGGAGGGGAGGTCCAGTGCTGGGGCGAAGGCTTCTGGGGGGGAGGAGCAGTAGGGCGACAGGCTCTGGAAGTATGAGGTTGGGTTTGGAGTTGTGAATGGATGACGGGTAGATACAGGCGTCAGGTCACTCAGGACCATCAGGGCATCCTTCTCTCTGTCGGTGGGGGCAGCAGGGATGTAGCGGTCCCTCGGTGTGGTGAGATAGACGTCGTCAGCGCTCACCTGGTTCCAAACCTCCTCCGTATAGCTCGGAGGTTGGTAGCTGTGGAAGTTACTGAAGTGCCGGTTGATTTCATCCAAGTTCCCCTTCTGAGGGCAGAGGTGGGAGGTATGGAAGAGAGGAAGGAGGGGAGGGAGGGAGGGAGGGAGAGGTAGAAAAAAAGAGAGGAAGAGAAGGGTGAGCAAGACAACAAAAGAGAGACAGAGAGAGAGAGCGAGAGACAGAGAGAGGGAGAGAGAGAGAGAGAGAGAGAGAGAGAGAGAGAGAGAGAGAGAGAGAGAGAGAGAGAGAGAGAGAGGCGGTGTGCATATGCTACCTTCAGCAGCAGCGGGTCGATGCCAACGATCCTCGGCTTTGGAATGGGTGGCAGGAAGTAGTCTTTTATTCTGAAGGTGAGGACATAAGGAGAGGAAGTGTGAAAGGGTAGAACACACACAAACACACACACACACCCCAAACATATGCATCTGCCCACTGAGTACATAAACATACAGAGTTAGATCAACGTACTGTATGTGCCCGGTGTTTAGGAAAGCTGCTCTTTCCTGAACTGTGCTCTAAAAGGAATAAAGGAGGTGAAAGAGTGTGTGTTCTCACCTCCTGCTCTGAGGGATGATACCAAAAGCGATCCCCAGCAGAGCCACGACACCAACCCCTGACACCAGAATCCTCACCAGGAGTTTACCTGCACAGGCAGAGACTTCATCAGAGCCACGTCACACAAAACAAAGGATCATATCTCTTCTAAAGTTCTATCTTTCATCAACGAGTACATACAGCATCTTCTTTTTCAACAGTGACCACTCAGAAAACAGCTTCCAGAGTTAGGTGTGACCTATGACGTACCTGCAGGCGGCCTGGTGGGGATGCTCATCAGCAGCGTGGAGCTCCATTTGCTCCACAGGCCGTAGTTGTGTGAGCGGCAGCGTACTCGGACCACGTAGTCTCCGACTGGGAGACCAAGCAGCTCCACATGGGGCTCTCTGAGGGGGTGCTTCACCTGCACACCAGCAAACACTCATATAACACCTTATAATTATATCTACAGTATTTACATGTTACTGTAATTAAGTACTACTGTGTCCTTTCTCTGACTGAGAAGTTAGATCAACATGCAGCTGTGAACTCAGGTTGTTTCCTGTGTCTCTACCTTCCAGTTGTCGGGCTCGGTCACTCGTCTGTACTGCAGCTCGTACACCAGCGTGATCCAGCCGTACTTCAGGTCAGAGGGCACCGGGTACGTCCAGGACAGCAGCGCGTTGTGTCCCATCTCATCCCCGCCGGCGTCCTTCAGCATGTAGGTCAGGTTCACAGGAGCTTCCGTCTGCACTGTACGACACAGACGACAGAAACGTTGGAAATGTCAACAGAGGGCCGAGGACAGAGAATAAAACAGGTGTTTCATGGTTAGGAAGTCCTCCTGTAAGGTTTCTGTGCCCACAATGCAGCGGGACAAGTCACATGCTCACAGAAGACCGTCTCTGGTGGAGGCACAAAGAGGATTTATGAATATATTTGCAGCTATCATATTCCATTATGAATTCATACATGTAGATAATGAAAATCAGTGAAACAAAGCAGCTCTCTGTTCGTCATAATGAGATAATATTCTTTATTATTCATGCAGCAGGGAAACCTCAATTATTTAACTTTCATAACGTGCATGTATTATTCATGCTATGCATGTTTTCACTCCCTGTTTAAAGTTTAAATTGGTGTCTGATTCTCTGCAGATCTGAAGCTCGTCGACGGCATCACGATAACTGACACTCGTTTAGAGTCTCACTCTCGCTCCAGATCGGAGCTGTTTGAGGCTTAATATGCAACCCTACTGTTCTACTTCTTTAAAAGCAAGAGACATGGCTGTTTTAACATTTTCACATGTTACAGAGGATTTTTATAATCATCAGAGAGACGTGCTCCTCCTGTAGACGAGCCGAACATCACTGACATTAGAGCAGAAATGGTCTCTGACACTGAGTTTTGACCTTTCAGTTACAGCAGCAGAAGTCTGCGTGTGTGTGTGTGTGTGTGTGTGTGTGTGTGTGTGTGTGTGTGTGTGTGTGTGTGTGTGTGTGCGCTTGGGCTGCCTGCACGCAGCTTTATCTGCAGGCGGGGGTTGTGACAAGAGCGACGTCCCTGACATCTGAGAACCAACAAAAGATCACTACAGCGGTCACATGGACTCTCACACGAGACTTCTACACACACACAGACACACAGACACAGACACAGACACACACACACACACACACACACACACACACACACACACACACACACACACACACACACACAACCTTCACTCTGCTGCATCCCAGGAAATAGGCTGATCCTGAATCTGCAGTATCTGGTTTATAAGATACACTTGGTTCCAAAAACAACATGATTATTTTTGGGTAGAAGCTCCTTCAAATTAAGAGCAGGATTTAAATGCTTTCAAAGCAAAGCTTTCATGTCTTCAATAGTTTGAAAATAACACATAATGAAGGAGCGACCCTGTAAATCCCCATTCAAATGTGAAAAACAAGAAACGCTGATACAATTTGCAAATTCAATTACTCAGAGGTCATTCAATGAGAAACCCTTCAGAAGGCGGTACATCCATGTCCATGCAGAGCGGCAGATGAAACGGGGACACTTGTGATATGCTGTCCTTCAGATTACTGCCTCACATGTTTGTTGTTGTTTCTCAGTGATGAGACAGAATTAAACAACATGATACAAAGATTGGATTCCTCACTAACAGAGTGACTCAGGATGAGCAGATATGCACTCAAACTTCTCCTGTTACTAGTCTTTGCTCTGCTTTTAAGAAACTTGTTGACCTCTGACATCGCAGTAGAGACCGACCATACGGAGCTGACTGGATAAAAAGCCTGACTGACATTTGGGACATTTTTTAGGATGACATTCTTTCATCCCACCTGGTCGTCTCAGAAGGAGCAGCGGGTCTGACACAGTGAGACCTGAAGGCGCTTTCACAGCTACACCTTACTTAACCTTCGCTCGGTGTGTGTTCAGGGACACCACCTGCTGTCACTCAGCCCTCTCATGAGGTGCTGCTCTCTGTCCCACTGAGCGGGGAAAGATCTTCGAGGTTACAGAAACAACAAGTACATTTTATGGAGACTTGATTCTTTGAGTTCTCTTTGCTGTATCTTACGTATTTCACCTTGCTTTGTGAAATCAAACTAATAATTCACGACAAACAGCAGAGGGGTTTTGCTCTATGCTCTTCTGTCTTCTAAATCTAAATCCCTTTTAATGAACATTTAAAAAATAACATCTCCACCCATCCTTACCGATCTCTGCCACGTCCAGGCAGTGCTCCTGAGAGGTGTAGTTCCTGTGGGCGGTGATGGCGGTCACGTTCATGCAGTAGATCTTCCATATAGATGTGTGGCTGCTGTCGAAGTGGCAGCTGTTTGGGCCGGAGGTCACGTAGTCTGGACACTCATGTTTGGGTCCTTTACTGTAAGAATGAAAGAAGAGCTCAGTCACCACAGGAAGATATCACTGAGAGAGGGTCCACTCTTTCAGGTCCCTGAAAGATTTTCATTTACTACCACTTCTGTGTTTTATAATCCAGCCACAAGTGCATGAATATTAATTGATTGATTTAATAACTGCTGGTATGAAGATATCTCCCTTATTGAATATGTTCATGGATTGATTTCTTTTGTATTCGCTCCAGGAAAGAACCAAGAAGATTCTTCATCTTTACTGAGTTCAACTCTTGAAGGATACTTCACCCTGAGACTGCAGCTGTGTTTGTTCTCTTCATCAGTTCACATGACCTGAAAAAACTTCTGCAGACTTGAAGTAGTTGTAAATGCAATTTCAATTATGTTTTACAGCTTTTTAATGCTGTGACGCTTTGATTTCATTATTTTTTTAAGCCCCAAACAGACTTTTGTTTTTCAGTTTATATTTAGTGAAATCAAATTGAAGCTTTATCTTTAAATAGGTCAGTGCCCCGGGGAGAGCTGCAGGCTCTCTCTGCTTCAGCTTGAGTCCGTTGATCTAATTCAACCTTTGTGAAAACATTTCTGAAAGCAAAATATTAATTTGCCTCAAGAAAGAATCTGCTTTCCTGACTCAGCCACGAGGGCTTGTTTTTGTGTTTCATAGAAGTTCAGAGACTTTATTTCAATCATTCCTTGAGAAGGTCTGCAGTTATTCTTTCTCTGATATATCCCAGAGCTCTTTGTAAAGTCTAAACACTGTGAAAACACTTCATCATACAATCATTTCACTCACAAATTCTTATAAACAGTGAGGTCTTTTCTCACTCTTCAAGCCGTTCATTTATTGTGCTGCTTTTGTCCCACATAATCCCAGATTTACATCAGCACAAAAAAAATCCTGAAGGAGAACGGGGCGACAGTGGACGGAGCCGAAAGCGATGGTGTGTCGGGTCAAAGTAACAATCCAATTTGTCCTGATTACTGGGAGCAGTTTCTCTGCTGCATGTGCCATGTAGGCAGGCTGGCATCGGTCTGAGGACACGTGAGGCTGCATTCAGAGTCTCAGAGCTGCCAGCTGAAATATCGACGTGTTAAAAGCTTCACGTTGAAGCGGAGCGAGACAAATCAAACTGGATTTACACTTACACGACCTAGAAACCTCAGTCAACTTTTGATCCTAGACTGTTGTTCCTGGTTTGAGCTCTCCAGATCAAACAAAAGAAACTGCTAATGCTGCGGCCGTCAGTCCGATTTCAGGGAACAGTTTCCCTTTGTTTTTATATTGTCCCATTTCTGTTGGAGAGCGTAACTCTGGTATTTTTAAACCTGAGCCCTCTTTAGCACATTTAAGGATTTCAACAGGTGAGAAAAGTTAATCCAAATATTTCTTCAAAAACAGTTATTTCACCTCACAGAACACAGGATCTGCTGGGCTGTTTGTCACACCAGTAAGTCTTTTATTTTGAAGGGCCTGGAGCTCGTGGAGATGATAACAGTAGGTGAACAGGGAGCTGGTGGTTTGGTTCTGGTCTCTGGTTTATAGCCGCTCTCGTAAAGACCAGCGGCCGTGAGGTCAGTGACCCTCCTTGCTCTCTGCCAGCGGGCATCTCACGATCCAGGACCTTTCAAAAGGCTACCTGGGTCCTGGATCCTAATCAAGCACCTTAAAGACCTCCTGGCATCTCCAGGACCCTGATAAGAGATCTTGTGACCCTTGAACCGGACAGGAACCTGGTCAGGGTTTAACTTGAAGTCTGATTCCCAACGACTCCAGCATCCTCGGGTTCCCTCCAAATATTTGGTCCTCCTCAGGACTCGGGACATGATCCTGAGACCCTCAACCCCCATAGAGGAGGGTCCTCTGAACCTCTCCAGGCTCCTCAAGGAGTCCAAACCCGACTGATTCTCAGGGAGTGCTGCTCTCTGATTGGCCGAGACAATAACGTGTCAGAGATAAACGACAGAACAGCTAATTCTGTGTTTAACGAGGCGCGAAGATCCCGTGATCTAACTGTGTGTGTGTGCGTGTGTGTGCGTGCGTGCGTGCGTGCGTGCGTGCGTGCGTGCGTGCGTGCGTGCGTGCGTGTGTGTGCGTCACTCACTCTTTGGAGTAGCTGAGAACGTATGTGACCTGCTCTCCGTCTGTCAGGTTGTCGAGCGGATGCCACCAGCAGCTGAAGTCCTCCATGTTGGGCGAGCGGCAGTAATAGATGAGAGGCCTTGTTGTTACGGCAACATCAACTGTTAAAAAGCAAACAAACAAATAAAGGGGGGGTCAGGTCGTGTGTGGATGGTGACAGGCTTCCTCATATTCATAACTACCATAGAGCCATTCAAGAAGAAAAAACCACAGCGTGAGCACAAAGAGAAGAAAAACACTTCCTGAGATGAGCAGAATAACTGCAGAGAGACTGCAAACAAAGGGGGTCAGGTTTTATTTAGAAAGACCCCCCTCACAGAACACCTCAGAGTTTTTACATCCTGTACGGTGTGACACTCGGTGACAATCTGGGGAAAAAGAAACATTTAGAAAGAGAGGGGGAAAAAAAGGAGGAAAAATAACCGCAGACGACCAACTGTGATTTGTTGGAAGGAAAAATCGAATCCATGAACAAAGAACACAGACAAACAAATAATGAAAGTTCAGACTGGAAAATACACACACACACACACACACACACACGTGCGCCCACACACACAAGGGGAATCAATTATCCAACTGTCATCTCTCCTCTCACTCACTTTTTCAAAATCCATTTCCTAATTTCATCTGATTTTGCCTGAAACACACACACACACACACTCCCACACCATGCACACCACAGCACAGCACACACTTCACACACACTTCACACACACTTCACACACACACTGTGAGTTATCCATCCGTCTGGCTCATCGACCGTTGCGGTCCAGAAGGAAAGATTGATCCGAGTCTGAAAACGGCTGGAAGTCAGAGCGGTCTGAACGCACTGAGACGAGCACAGAGGAGGAGGAAGTGAACTTTGAACTTCTCTGAACACAGAACAACACAAATACTTCATCTCTGCATAAAGCAAAATTAGTTTTACCCAAAAATCTGACATTTGATGACACCTCAGTTTAGACATGCCAGAAGATTGGCTTTAGAATAAGTTACACCTATCAATCTTTCAGTCCGTCACCAAACAGATGAATGGAGGCTGAGAGGATAATCAGCTGCTCATCTGGATGAATAAATCCTGCAGCTGGGAGAGGAGGAAGTGCTTCTTGTATCAGAGACACACTTCACCTCCCCAGCAACGTGATCTGTTGTTAAAGACACGAGTAAGAAGTAGAGACAGTCGTGTGAAAAGAAGATCCTGGATCTGTGAATCTTCTCTTAAAGACCTACGACATTACAGTGAATACATCGCCGCCTGTAAGTCAGTGCAGACGCATCAACGTAACAAACACTTTGTTTGCTTGGACTGGCACACATTTTCACACAAACACGCCAACTTCTGTGGTAAGCTTTCCCAGAGAAGGAGTGGGACTTACATGATGCCCAAAGAGCTCATATGGGTGTGAAAGTCCTGTGTAAACTGACCTTTGGCATGTGGTCTATCTGCTGTCTGTGGAGTTTTCTGGGTAAAATAAGGACAGACTCAGAAACATACAAAGACTTGATGTCATGGCTATCATGTAAGAGAAACCCCCGGGGTGCACATGAAAGCAGTGAGACATCATGTGCCCTCACAGATCACAGCAGTGGGAGGCGAGCAGTAATCCATGAGAGAATGCATGAAGCTGCAGTCTGAGGGCAGCAGGGAACAAAGACCTGTTGTGCTGGCTGTAAGGAGCTCAGGGAGCCATGCTGCAGGCTCCTTCTAATCAACAACCTCCACTTCTCAGAAAGAAAGAAAGGAACGCAGCATGCTGGGCTGCCATACAGCTCACACACTAATACCTGCAGCCAATCAGATCCACCTGAGTGGAGCGGTTTACTGCAGGAGGTGTACGGTGTGTGGAGAGTATTTTCTTTTAAAGGGGATTAAATTAAGGCTTCATTAAGTTGGAATGTCGGTTTCATGTTAACAGAGGGAGACTGAATTACTACAAAGACAACGCAAAAAGGAAGAGGAGCAGAAAAAACTAAACACTCAAAGAGATGCAGAAATCAGCCTGCAAAACAGTCGCCCAGTTAGAGACATGCTAAATCACAACAAAGAGGCAGCATGACCCTCCTTGTGTTTAACTATAAAATCAAACACAGACAGAAAAGTGCCAAAAACAACAACAGATGTGGAAGAACACAGAGACACAAATAAACTACTATCACAAAGACACACAAAACAAACAAACAAGAGCCACAAAACAAACAACAAATATATGCAAAATGACCACAAAATGCAGGATCCATGAACTCGCTCAGCTTCTGTTGGAAGGGATTAAAAGTTAATGTGAAGACTACAAAGAGCTGGAAAAAAAAACCATGAATCATCATGTGACCGCTGGTTCAGAAGACTGTTTTCTTTCCCAGAAGCTTCTTTTCTCGTGAAATGAACAAACTGTGAAATGTTTAGTCGTGTAGTTCCAGGCTGTTCCAGGCACTTGATGTCCAAACACAGTCAGCTGAGTGACAGTAAACTCAGGCCTGGATTCTAAGTATGAACACTTTGTATAACCTGAACTACAGAGTGTGACTTTTACAATCAATTTCTTCAAAATCAGCAAATACAGAATAATAATAAATGTGCGCTGCTGCAGAAAACGACCCCCTGAATGTGTGTTTCTATGGCAGCCAACAGCCAGGATTAACAGTGCAACACTGAGTGGACTGCAGGTTAACTGAAGCTACATGTCAGCTGATCTCTTCAGAGTTTGTGCTTGTTGTTCCTTGTTGACTACTCGTTTCTTTTTAAACCAAAAGTCTCCTTCAAACAGCTCCAGCTCCAGCGAACATGAGCCTTGTGAAGCTCTCCACTGCTTGTAGAAATGAGCAGAAACTCTAAAGGTAATAAAAGTCATCAGCGTTGTGAGCTCAGTGGGAAGGTTATCGACAAGCCGCCAACACGTCCAGCTGAGCGGAAATAAAAACAGCAGACACAGCTGGCAGCCGTCTGAGCTCGATCCGGTTCACGGCTGAAACACTCTGGATTAATTTTTAAAACAGTCAAAGGAGTCTGAAAAAATTCAAAACAACAGATATGCTGGAAAGTTACCAAAGCATGACTCTTAGTTACTTCCACCTGCTGACACTCAGGAGCAATCTGAGGCTCTGAGAGGACCTTGAAAACACTGCAGCACTTACCTCAGATACCTTTTCAGCCACACCGTCCAGCAAAGACAGATTTATCCCCTCATTCCAGAACAGCTAACATACACAGAGCAGGACACATGGCTGTCGTGTTCTGTGTATGTTCAGCCCATGTTTCTGCATGCAGGACTGTTTTTGATGCATATGATTCATGTGTTCATTCAGCAAAACAAGTCAGACACACTTCATCCTTGCAGATTTTTAGCTTAAGGACAAATGTTCAATGCTATGTAGGTGACAGAGTTACATCACCTCTTATTTTATGCTGTTCTGACCTTTGGGATGTGAAGAAATTACATTACAATGAGCACCTACGTGGATTTTTCCATCTCAGAGTTCACCTTGCCTTTCTGTTAAAAGATAACACAGTCCCAGACGGGTGGATCAATGAGTGACTGTGAGTGGCTGTCACAGAGTCTGGACCTGGTCTACGTTCAGCCGAGCATGATGGAGGATCAGACAGTGCCGGTTCAGCAGCAGACACATCTGGAGCTGGTGGTTTGGTTTGGATTCAAAGCGACATGAGAACCTCATTAACACGCAGAGCGACGTCTTGATTTAAAGCCAAATTCACAAATATCAACACACACACACACACACACACACACACACACACACTGAGCACAGAGGATCAAGTCAGATTTAATCAGCTAACAAGCTGCTAATTAAGCAGCTACTTCCTACATAACAGCAAACTCTGCGTGAAGAAGGCAGAAAGCCCTGCTGACTTCAGTGACCGGCTGAACTATGCAACAGAAACACGTCTGAGACTCATGTCTCTACTTATTGTGATGCCATTTCTGCATGAAGGGTTATTTAAACAGTTAACACACTGCTGTCTGCTAGTTTTCACCTCATGTGATGACATTAACGAACACAGAACATAGTTATGAAGAAGTCTTAGCTTATGTTTGCAGACAGGGTGGCATCTCTGGATATTAAGTCTGCTTTAAACAGGGTCATGAAGAAAAGGAGCACATGGGTTAAGATCTTTAAGATGAGTGACCTTCACAGTGTCGTATTCATTACTTATGTGTCTCTAATAATCACACACACACCCTCATGATTTAAGAAAATCTCACCATGGCTGTGTTCGTCTTTGAAAGCGGCGTCCTGTGTGACGATCCTGCTGCAGCTCAGCAGGGGAAGCAGAGAGAGGAGCAGCCACAGCATCCTGCCGCCTTCTGTCCACCTGTCCACACACACACACAAACACACACACACACACACACACACACACACACACACACGTTAGGACTGAGACCCCTGAAACATCACCCCATGACCCACAGTTCTTTAATCTCTTCAGGAAACTCCACTTTAAAGTCCACCAGCTGGAGCATGTGACCCAGACACGAGTGGACGTTTATATTTCAAAGGGCAGCAGAGCGACTCCGCCTCCCCCCCGGCTCTCAGAGTCTGAGCACTGATGATGAGACATCAAGAAGAAACATTAACACTGCTGCCTCTGCACATCAACTCCAAACAGTTCATGAACTCCTAACAGTTTCTACCTCTATCCTTCAAAGTAAATACTGTAGTAAGTTATTAAAGCTCCAGACTCCAGCTGGGTGATGTAAATAAAGGTAAACACCCTGCTGCTGGTTTTTGAGTTCATTCTTAATTAGATCAGTACTTAGAATATATGAAGAAGTGACAGACAAAGCAATCTGATAGATCCCACTGTATTTAGTCTGGATTGGATTTTTTTGGGGCTTCATATATGGCCTGGATTGATTTTCTGTACATTGAAGGGTCGATACTACCCTGCAGCACAGAGATCTTTTAAGGTTGTGCAGAAAGCTCATTACTCTAATCAGCTTAGTTCATGGAAGCGCTCAGTCAGAGACGACCGTGTGGCATGTGAGGGCGAACTGTCATGGAAACACCGTTTATACACACCGTTAAAGCAGGGTGCAGGTGCTTTGACTGGTGTAAGCTGTTCTAAACTTTCTCTGGCTGTTTGTTCTGGCACAGAAAACCAGCCGACCTCATTAAGGAAACCAATATGCTGATGTTGTATGATAACAGTGAGTAGTGAATTCAAGATTAAGAAAAGGTTAAAGGTTTAGCTTAAAGAGTGGTCAAACATCACTGAGAGACAGAGCTCCATACGCTGACACAATAAAGGAATAAACATAAAATGAGATTTTCAAAAGATGATCTAAAATCAAACGTCATGACCTGTTTGTCCCAAATCCGCCCTCCCAAATCGACCCACCATGGCCCGGTTTAATCAGACAGAACAGCAGCGACGCGTTGACCTTTTCCATCTAGAACGTTTCTAGGAAAACCCGGGAACACTGGCTGTGGTGAACCAGGTCTAAATGTACTTCCTGCGTCAGGGCAGGGGGAGGAGCTATGTGGCGGTGCATTTAGGGACAGCTCACCTTGCAGAAAACTACCTGTCACAATAAGCAGCTATAAATAACAAGGAGCTGATCCTGAATGGTCTAAACTTAGTCCCTCTGCTCTGTCCTCTTTGTGTTTCAACCTTCATTCCTTCTCCTGGAAATCTAACATTTTCTCTTCACTACATCATCAGTTACTTTGAATAATATGAAAGGTAACTTGCAGGTGCATGCTTTAACTGCAGCTTTTACTCCAGACCTTGGATTAGGGGACGGTCTGCTGCAGCTGATGACGGCCTTGTTCTGAACCCAGGTCAGGACCAAGCACAACACGAGAAAACAATGAAACATGTGGTCGTGTCAGCGGACGGCAAAGGATCCTGAGAATTGTGAGCAGTAATGAAGTCACATGGGAGCTTAGGAGGGTTTTTACAGTCTGCTCTTATGAGGGAATGACTACATACAAACAGCGGCGGCGGCGGCGGCGGATCCTGAAGCGCTAAGACAACAATCACACACAATAATCCTGGCCTTGATCTTGCAAGAGGGGGGAGATTAAAAATGATGCCTTGCTGGGTTTTATCTGGGATCCTCAGCTCACCCTGACTCAGCAGGCCAAGAGACAATGGCACAAGTTACTTGTCCTAAAACTGACACACAAACAGACTTTTGCTGCAGGTTACAAACCCTCTAATGACTGCAGTCCTTACTGACTCACCCTAAACCTCAAAACAGCTAAAAGACAAGCACGTCTTCTAGAACCTCTCTTACCTATATCGAACAAAGGAAGCAGACTTATTCATGGTGCATCTTCCAGGTGGGGAGAAAAAGATGAATCCATCAATAAGTGCAAGCTAAAACAAATACTGCAAGACCAAGAGCATCTGAAGAACAAGAAGCAACACTGGCACCAAAAACTAAGAAGAGGATTTGCCAGAAACAATAAAATATGTAAAAGATATGAGAAAAAGGGATGCATGAAATATAAAATATGTAGAAGATGAGACTAAGACAAAGGAATAGTGACAGCTAGTTTTCTTGCCTTGGATAGAGAAGTTCAGATATTTGAAGCACAAATTATTAAACCATGCATAGTGATGGATGATTAAAAATAACAAGGAAATATGCAGTGTGCATACAAGATGCACTTCATCTAATGTCGGCTCTCTATGTGTGTGCATGTGCGATAGTTTACTGGTTATGATCAGAGCTTTTAAGTGTTATATTTTGAGCATGTAGACAGGCACACATGTACAGCCACAAAGAGCTGCAGAGATGTTCTTAATAAGCTGTTATGAACATGCATCCCTTCTAAATCCTTGAGCGTACCAATGACAAGCTAATAAGAAGAAGCTCAGTTTCCCCAAAGTCCTGAAGCACGAACGCATCCGTCATTCTGGTCCTCTGTGTCTGCTAATAGCACTGTTTTTATCATTGATTCATCACATGTATCAATAAAGCATCAACGTCCTCTACATCTGAAACCATCAGCTGTCAGAGAGGTGATCAATGATTTATTCTGAGGGGCTCCTTTAAACACAGACTTTACAAAGTGCTCCACAATGAATTATGCACAATCAGGGAAACCTGTGAACTCAGAAGATTCTTTTTAGATTTCATGATGAATACACAAGAAAAAAAATCCTGTTATCTTTGGACAGTAACAGCTCAGGACAGTCTAAATGAATTACACCAGTCAAAAATGAGGGATTGAACATCATTAGCATGATATGCTTTGTGAATAGACCTCTAAACAGAGCAGACAGTGGGGGCGATCCATTCTTGGTGAACCCCCCCTGATTCTGTTCTCATGATTGTTCCTCATGCCCCTCCGTAGGGATCATGAGTTTGATTTCGATTGAAAATAAATCCTTGTGTCAGCGAAGAGCTCATTACAAACAGTCACATGTTGCCATTAGGAGACCATGGGAGATTATATGTCTGTGAACCAACAGTTATTCAATCTACTCTTCAAGGCTTTCTGTCTCACCAAAAAGCACAAACCTGAGGGGGAAAGTCCCGCCTCAAGCATGTGACTCCTCCAACTGAGAGAAAGCCGCCCTTTATTTTCCATCCCAGCGTACGGCCTGAAGGACCCTGCAGGGCTAAAATAGGCTGAGGAATGTCCACAGCCAGAAATACAAAAAGCAGCTCTGAAGCAGCTGGTTTGTGTTTACATGTAAATAAATAAGAATGCACTTTGACTTCAGCTGTAACAATGACTCAAACAAAAGTGCTGTGAAGGCTAGAAGGAAGGAGATGACACTTTGGTGAATGTTTAATCTCTCCTGTAAATCCACACTGCACAGTAATCTAGTCCAAGACGTGATGCTCTGTAAAGGTAACCAAGTGCTCTCTCAGTGAAAGTTATCAAAGCAACTTTTTATTGGAGAACAAAGTCCTTGAGCTGCACTAATAAAGATGATGAAGTCGCCCAACAGGAACACAGAATAGAAAGAAAGAGAACATGTTGAAATGAAATGCAGAAGTTATACTTGTAATGAATAACTGTGGTTTCAAAGAGCGAGGACAAAGCAGAAGATCCTTGGCTGTGTGCTGAACCCTCACTCAAAAGAACATACAGTACTAATGAACTTCAGTATAAGGACTGAGAGGATCGTGTATTTCAGGACACAACCTTGTGAACAACATCAGAAAAAAAAAGACTTATAGAAGGCTGATTTCACTCTGTACTCTTAACTGGGTCAAGAATTAACAGTGTGTAACGCTGTAAGCAGCTGAGCAAGGATGTAATGAGCAGGAGAGTTAAATGCCAGCTAGCTAACAATGACAAACAGCCATTCAAGCCACGAGAAAATGGTAAAAATGGGTTCCTGTTGTACTTTTAGTGCACAGTACTGTATCTAATCTGCAGAAACCTACCCTGCAGACATGATAAATACTTGTATCCTGGTTTGTGATCACTGCATCCTCCTCGCGCAGGCACTTCTGATGTTTATAGTTCGCAACACAAAACACGGTACTCCTGAAATCTGAGGAAGATGAGAGCACTGTGGATTATTGCAGGAATGGCACTATCAAATGACATCATGTTGTATTCACCTCATCTCCAGGAAGAGGAGAGGAACAGCAAATATGAAGCATGTCCTTAACTCTGCCACCTCTGTGTCAACACTTCTTAAACTCAGAGGCACAGAACATGATAAGACATCTTAAAATCTGAAATGTGCAAAGAATACAAAAACTTATATGTTAATAGAATGTATGTGGGTCAATGTTAGACTGCAGTGTTACATTCTGCTGCTACTTGAGTGTTCAATATAACCTTTATGATATTTAAAGAAAAGAGTTCCGCCTGTTATCTCAAGGAGATGTAGCTGATAACGACCTCCAGAGATGAAATATCATCATTTTGTTAAAGGATTCTGCATAAGGGCATTATCATGGCGAATGGTATTTTTGTCCCAATTTCAAGAATTTTGATTTAATGAAGCCTCATGCGTCATAACTTGATCTAATTATTGTTTCTGAATTTAAAAGGGTTTGGGAGGCTGCTTCAGAATCCTGCAGGATCAGAGCAGGCCGATGTTAACTGTGAGATGTGATATAAGGCTGTAACATGATGGGGGGCTGTTTTGACAGGCTTGTCTTTGCTGCGTTAAGTTCAGTCAGCGCTAACTGTGTCCAAAAATAGTTCTATTTGTCAATTTTAGAAGTTGAATTGCTTCTTTGTGTATCTACGGTAAGGCCACAGGGGAGTCAACGTCTTCAGTGAAATAATTAAAAATGAAATTCAACCAACTAAACTCGTCAGGGTTCTGTAATGCTCAGGAAAACTGGTTGCATTATTACTTTGTAATGGTCAGGTGTTAGTCAGTCCCTCCATGTTTGAATTAAGTGCACCTTTAATATCCTTTACAGGAGATGCAGACTGCAGCTGGAAAACATGACAGTCCATCTGAGGGACCGGCTGAGCTCAGTGATTGAACACCAGGGAGAGAAATGCCATCACAAACGAAGCCGCTCACACGCTCATCAAAAGGCTCATCTGATGCATGAAACGCAACATCCCTCCCGCCTCATCCTCTCTATCTGATCCTCACGGCCAATCGCAACACGTGCCTTACCTGTTGCCGTGACGACAGGCTCCCTTCTAGTACAACTGCTCGATCAATTCCCATCTGCGTCCTACAACTGCAAGGTCCCCTTCAGACCAGTTTCTGATGATCCACAGGCTGACAGACTCATGTAGAAGACTGTGTCCTGGAGAATTCATGTGAAGCCATGCAGCAGCTACACACACACACACACACACACACAGATCAACTGAAGACCACACACACCACTCAATCTAATCAACCTATCTGTGAGATCTCCGTTATTAATGAACCACTCTATTGACCCCCAGCGGGGAAGCACTGCTAACCGGTGTCTCCCTCACTGGATTACTTAATTCCTTCCTGTGTGTCAGATAATTAAAGTCATTATCAGAGATTAAACATCACCACTGATCAGTTAAACATCAATCACTGTCTGTGCAGAGGTTTTTAACAGAAAGGGACAAAAAGAACAGTACAGCTACAGTACAAGGTCAAGGTACAGGTGCACAGCAAGTTAGTTATTGATCCACCCAGCAACATTGCTGCAGCGGTGAGAGTTACACACTGATGTCACTATAGTTGATTGTGAATAAGCGGGACACAACCATGCATGCATACAGATTCAAATAAATATAAAGAAACATCAAGGATGCCTCTTTGTTTTAATCCTAAACCTACACACATATATAGAAATCCTTCTTTAGCTTGTGAACCAGGAAAATGGTGACAGAAAAACCAGAAGCCAAATTTTAAGGCTCAGCTCTCCAGTTTCTAACCATCAGACCTGCACCGGTCTCTAAAGTAATCACACCAGAGGTGACACATCTACAAACATAGAAAGCCAAATCTCAGTGGAGCCATGAAGCAGACCTCTTAAGTGGCTTCACTTGTTTGCACTTACAGATATCGAGCATTGAGGAAAAGTGAGCATCTGCTGCTAAGATCGCTCCTGAACTGAACCTCTGGAGGTGTGAGGCATTAAAATATATTGAGACAGAGGGAAATATGACACACTGAACTCGGAGTACATTTTCAAACGTTGGGATTAAAACAAAAAAACACATGATTGCATGATTTCTTAGAGGTCTAAAGATGAACCAGTCTATGAGCCTGACCTTTATGACTACAGAAAGAGTAAGATCCTTTTCTATATATTTAGCTGCTGTTGGATCACTCGATTCAAAGCCACCAGACCGATGGAGTCTGATGGCTAACCTATAATTCACCTGAGTCCAGGATACGTACAGACAGGGCCCGGGTTACTGAAGCACCAGAACTGCCCTTTGAACTTGGGAACGTTGTTAACATAATATTGTTTGCCATCACTTTGGACAGGAGGGATGAAAGTGCACAGATTTAAGCTCTCAGTCTTGTATCTTTGTCTCATGCTACAAGCACTTATCCTTGGCGTTACATCAGCAGTGTGTTTTTGTTCGTACATGATGCAGGAGAAATTGGTTTAGTAAGAAAATCAAGTTGGAAAAAAACATCTTGCATAAGAATCATGATGCAACAGCCTCACACAACATCTAAACAAATTTGATTTAAGCCTAAATGTTCTTTATCAGTGTTGTTGCAGTATAACTTGATTGATGATTCAAATGAATTATTAACTGGCGGCTTGTTTAATACGTTTTTAATACGTTTCCCTCTGATGTAGTTAGACTGATTTATTTCATGTCTGCTCTGACTTCTCTCTGACGCCTGTCTGCCTCGATTATAAAGTTTTAAATTGAACTGAGCCTCGTGATAAACTAATATTGACAGTTACGAATTTAAAAAAGTTAACCCTTAGACACTGAGTGTTCTGTAAATATATTTAAAAATAATATATATATGTTGCTTACTTTCCACAGAGCTGGGTTATTACTGAATGGAATCAAAGCACAAACCTAGATAAGAAAGTTGGCCTACTTTAATCATGGTTCATGTTAGTTTACTCGAAAACAACCTGATATTTCTAGGAAGTTCTGCTCTTGGAAACACATCTCTAATCTTCTAATTAATATGAATGCTTGTGCGTGTTAAAATGCAAACAGGGACTTTAATTCAGAGACTGAAAGAAAAGGCAATTTATCCTCAGAGAGCAGACATTAAAAAAGCTATTTAAACCAACAGATAGGCATATTTAAAGAGAGGGGCTGTTGTTGCTTCATCGTGCTGACATCCATTCAGGCAAGTCTCTGACCTTTAACAACTTTAATTGAGTCCTGACCAAGAAAAACAGGTTTTATAAAAAGGCAATCACTAAAAAGGAAGAAAGAGTTAATGGATCTTGATGGCATTCAGTTGAATTAACTTTGGCATACCAAACAGGCTGTTAACAACATTAAACTCTGTTTACAAGGGACCACTGTATCTTTATTAATGTCATTAGTGCTTAACAAAACTTTATTTAGACTCTGGGTTTCAGATTCAGAAGTTCTGACTTTCATAAAAGAAAGAAAAATGAACTTTAACTGTTTTCATAAGGATAGATGATTTGGAAGTTGCAGCTCTGACTCACTGCAAACGTCTTGTTCTGTTCATTTCAAACAAGTTAAATCCAAAATAAGTCTTGTGTTTTTTATCTTTAATTCTTTACTTTGAGAGAGGCTGACATCTGTACACAAACTACTGCTCCACTGTCTTTTCCTTTAAACCTTTCACAAACACCAGGTCCTGTTAGAGGCTTAATTTCAAACATTACACTGTAAGAATTATTTCCTTCTGTCCTTCCTTTTAGTTTTGTTCCTCTGTAATGTGGCAGACTGAGAAACACAGCGACAATATGTTTGTGTCAAACACACTGTTGGACCTCATGACCACAACTCTAACCGTCATGTGCAGATCGAGCAGCGATAAGTCTTATCTGAAGGATGTTTGCTGCTCTGTAGCTCCACTCCAGCGCCGGTCAGAGCATCCACCCTTCACACTGGTCACACAGAGCGCCGCAGGCTGCTCAGACAGGAAACACAGATCTGAACAGACAGCAGCATTCGATCCACACAGAGTCACATGCACCGCTGCCTGCAAACCCAATCACACACACACACACACACACACACACAGTGACGCCAGCCGAGGTTTCTGTTTATTCTGTTTAGCATACACACTGCAGGGTTATATAATGTCCAGGATGAGATGTCACTAATAAACAGGCAGACAGCGCAGGCATCATCTGACAACAGAGAGAGGACAGTGGGTGATTTTAAAAACACAACATCTGAGTGTTAATCGATCCTCACCAACACTCTTATGGTCCTTTTTTTCCAGCCATCTATATTCTGTGTTCGTCTCTGTAGAGTCTGAGTTTCCTGTTCAGGATTTAAGAGATCTGCAGGAAATGATGCCTGCACGAACAGGACATGACACTCAAGACAAACGGTTTAAGAAGCTGCAGTGTGGTTCTAGAAAGCCCAGAGTGGACCACTAACTCTTGTTCTGTGAGGTATAATGACTGTTTTGGTCAATGAAGTCTGGTGGATTTTAAATAGCGTGATGTAACGGCTGATTCTGGTCAAAGAACATCTTCCTCTTGAGCAAAGAGGTCTGCCTCTGTCCAGATCCTGTCTGTTATGTTCCCAGATACTGCGTGTAATAAATCAAAGCCACGAACTGGTCATGGACGGACTCTGACCTGTTTCATACGGTCACCACTGTCTCCTTCAACCGCTCAAAAACATCTGGAAACCTCATAAAATGCAAGACAACTCAAATGGCGCTCATAATAACGAAGTGAAAGGTTGGGTATAACGGCTGCCTTTAAACTTGGAAGTTAACAAGCAGTTAAGAGAGAAAAGCTTGATTCTTCTGAGTCTTGTGTTCGCCCTTTGACATACAGTTAATGGAATTATCTCTGCCTGTTCAAAGACAACATTCCCCAGTACTGAGAAAGTTGACTGGCAGCTCAGATAATGAACACATGACGTAAAAGGTCATATGACACACGATTACCCTTACAGTAGTAAATGTATACGTTCAGATGGATTTTCAGCTTCAGCATGTTGCAGACAGGAAGTTCTGCACAATAGTAATAATGTTAAACAGCAGAGGACAGGGAGAGACATTTATTTATAATTTTACATTTCCATAAACAGGATTCAGACGTAAACAAGGTTTTACACAAACACCGGTCCAGGATCAGGTTTTACAACACAGTCTATATCAGGCTTTGATAAGACTGACACAGGTCTTAATCAGGGTCGAGGACCAACTTTCAGACCTTTTAACACCTCAACAACATCTCCTTTGAAAGGTCAATTTTCTGTTCTAACAAGTCAGAGTTAAATGCTGTCCTGCAGCACTATTATGCCATTATGTATTCATGTGAAATTACAGGTATTTTAAACCCTACTGTTAAGACTGCCACATTGAAAGCTCAGAAGTGGAATAATTATGTGCATAGAAGATGCAGGAAATGTTTTAGGAAGTAACATGCCCACTGAATCTCAACCACAAGTTCATTCTACTGTGAAAACATAGTTAAATATAACTGAACATGGTATGACAAGAGGAACGGGGCAACAAGCCAAAATAAAAGAATTAAAGAAAGCCACTCTTATTTATGTATTATTGTTTGTGACAATGACAACTGTGTGTAAATCCTCTACAGACGGTAACCACAACAGCCAGCACCAGGATACAGTCACTTCCTCTCAAATGATCCATGCATGGTGTGTGTACACTTTGTGTTTCGAGCAGGATAACCACATTACTTACAAGGAGCTGTGACCGAGTTCTGAGTAAAGTCTGAAGACAAGCAAATACACAACAAGGCCACATAATGTGTGTGAATGGGATTAGTTATGGGTACAAAGTCTCAGAGTCTGTGCAGATTGGGTCGAAGACATTTACAATATTTTTATTCAACATGTCCAAAAGAACTTTCTGGTATCGGATTTTCTCAGAAGTTTTGCAATCCCAGCAACATATGTCAGTGGTTCAATTGAGGCTCATTTTCCTAATTGATAAATCTGCCAATTATCTTATCAATTAATCAATCATTAGATCTACTACATGTCTTCACTTGTCAAGTGAATTCACACTGGGTACTCGCTAGCAGATGAGCCAATTCACCAACTTTGACCCCCCCGCAGTACGTATCCTCATGGAACAAACAGCCATCTTTGGGTAGAAACATAAACTCTAATATATTCAGGCTAAATAGACTGAAAGAATCTGAGAAGAGATTTAAAAAACTGCTGCATTTCAGCCTGATGACTATCAGCCGATTGTACAAACATGAATGCATTCTTTATAACTTCCCTGACCAGAAAGAATAAAAACTGAAGGAAACCTTATTGTGCAGGTAGAGGATGAGCAGCCACATAGAAGCCCTCTGCAAGTTTTTATCAAGTCAAAAAAAAGACTGAGAGATGCAGTAATGCATCAGAACGGTGTGAAAGAATGCCTCAAGAGGTCAACTCTCAGATATCTGCAGAAAATCCTGAATACTTCATGTTGACTGGTCTTTTTTTTTTTTGGTCTGTGATCGGCTTAAGCATGTACCTGCAGAATGTGGGTCAAACTTTACATGCATTTATTCAATAAAGCATTGTGAATTTCTCTATTGTAACAGGATCTCTTTTTCCCAAAGCTGACAAAGTAACACTGCAACAACAATTAATAAGCATCACTTTCATCTTTGCAGCAAATGAATCCAGTGAAAGTTGGGATCTAACAAAATACAGTGCCTGTTTGTTTAGCACAGGGTTGAATGACCTGTTGAGTCTTACTCATTACTATATATATATATATACTTTTAATTTCATTTTAAATGCAATATAAGATTCAACCAGTTTTAAAATACTTTTGTTTTGTTGTTCTTTTGAAGACAACAGAGAGAAACTGGTAGAATAGTAAATGATCTGCTTTAAAGGCGGAGGACAGAAAATCTTCAGGGTCTGGCAGTGGCGGCGGCAGACAGATAAGAACAGTGGTGATGCGATTAAACCTGAACACCTACAAAATGCAGAACAAAAATCCACGATGTGTTTCTCTGAAGCCGGAACCTCTTCTTTATTTCATTACAGTCTCTAACTGTAGTCAGATTCTACCTGCAGGTGTTTGAAGGACGTACACAACGTTTAAACATCAGAAAGAAAACACGTTGTTCTAACTCTTTTTGGGTGCGGTCTAGTTTACCCATCTTGCCATTCTTATCTTTCACAACACATGTGGGCATTCAGGAAGGGTAGTTTCCACTGACAGAGGGTAAAGGGTCAATCTGGGTAAAGAATAATCACAACCTGTTGTCAAAGGCTGTGAAAGAAGACATATTTGTGATCATACGAGCCAGATTTTGACATTTTGAGTTCAAATACTTCTGTGTGAAATTAGTTATGACTCTGGCTTTGGGACAAAGAAATCCTATTAAATGATTATCTGATCAAAAATACAGTAACCCTGTTTAAGACACAAGCTTTTGTTAGTGGAAGAAATATTTCTCCTTAGAGTTTTACAGCTGTGTGATTATGTGATGCCAAAGGAACAGCTGCATACAACAAGAGGATATCAACAGGTGATATGTCACTGCTACAAGAACGAACCAAGGAATACTTCTTTTGCACAAAACATGCAGACTACATGACTTCACTGTTACAGCAGCTGAGTCAGTGGGGTTAGATCATTCGCAGATTTGAAGACATCTAGTCATCTACTAAAACCCGACCAAATCAAACCAGTTACTTATAAAAGCAGAGTCTGCTTGCTACACATCATTACAGGCTGCATCCATTACCGTGCATGCTTTGCTGGTATTTTTTTTACCCCTTGTTAAAGAAAATGCTATCTAAGAACTTGATGGAAAATGCAAATCCTTAATGAAAAGTAAACACGGTAATGTGTGGCAGAAATACTTTCTTTCTTCTTTAATGTCCCTGGGGGGGAATCTGATTTGGAGCACAGGGATGCAGGCGCACACACACACACACACACACACACAAAATTAACTAAAAGGGATGCTTAAAGTCAAGCATGTAACACCTAGCTCTTATCAAAATGTTAGATGATCGTCTGAGCTTAGAGAAAGTCAAACTGAGCAAACATGCTCTCAGTACACCGAGTCATCGACCTGCCAGTTTACCTGTGAAGTGTCTTAGTTAAACAAATAAGTGGAATCATGCATGTCAATATTTGGAGGACAGATATTCAGGTGAAGTCAAGAAACATGACAAAGAAAAACAAACATCAAGTGAAGGTATCCTTATGATCCCTCTTCAACAGGTGACTTAGTTTAGATATCAGGTAAACAGACCATATGTTCTCTTTCATTTAGATACAGAATTAATTGGTAAAAATATGCCACTGTTTAAAATGAAGTTTGTCCTTTAATTGATCCCTGATCAGACAAACAGCAGTTTAGAGATGCACATTTTGGCTCTGGAAACTTTTCATATTAATTTGAGATTGCTTTGCATTTTTAAAACTTAGCATTTGCAGATTAATTGGATTAAATGAAGTGAGAGAAAATCATCCTTTAAATGTTAAGAAATAAATAATATATTTGCACCATAATTAAATGAGTCTATGTGTCCTCTAATAGAGGCTCAGTGTTCCTTAATAAACATACATTTTAACAAAAAGGCTTTCTGTAAACTTTTAATTAATGGCACACCTGCGCACGAGCGCTCCACTCACGTTAGCTCCAGATTAGAAACCATGAATCCGTCTTACCTCCAAAGTAAATAAACCGCTTGGAGATCCTCCTGCTGCCTCTTTAAAGCCTCCTGCAGAGGGACCACTCAGAACCAGACCCAGACCAGGACCAGGACCATGGACCGGCCGATATCCGGACGAAGCAGCCGGTGTTGTCGGTGTGCTGCGCGCGGAGCCGGTGGAGCAGCTGCTGCGCGCTCGTGGGGCTGACAGAGGAGTGCTGCGTTCACTGCCGCCGCTGAATATTTCTACCCCTCCTCCCTGCCTGTAAGGAGATTTTCCTCCACCTGGTCCCACGTCATGAGCCAAACACCAGCTGGATTCGGGCCACCAGTCTCAGAACTTAACCAGCCTCCTGTCGACTCCCCTGCGCCTGGAGGGGGAATCTATGGAAGACAAATAATGCCAGTAACAATAAAGATGGATCAAAGTTAACAAGTATGAAAAAACTACTGCACCAAATGCTGATGTCTTAACTTCCTGAGTGACTTTAAACTCAATAAAGTAAAATATGCAACTGTTTAATAATGTGCCCAGAAGTTTGTCCTTTAATTGATCCCTGATCAGACAAACAGCAGTTTAGAGTAACATATGTACCAAAGTAAAATATGCACCAAATGCTGATGTCTTAACTTCCTGAGTGAGTTTAAATTCAATAGAATTCATTATAAAATATTACATTACAGTTTTGAAAGTGGGCCCAGTGTAATGTGTGGTGAGTGAGACACACTTTTAATAACTTTATTATCATCTAAGAAGTTTCAAAATGACTGATGGAGCCATTTGTTTATTTTTTGTATTTAGTTGTTTATTTAGTTTGGATTTAATAAGTAGTATTAGTTGTTAGATTTATCTAAACTTTTCTTTTTATAACTCATTAAAGTTAGATTTTGGGGTATTTATTTTGTTTGTTTGGTAATGAGGAGCTGTGAGCACCTGAGGTTATTTAGGTAGGTAGGTGGCAGAAGGCCGGCATGCACCTGGGTGGGTCTATGGTTTTTTACCAGCGCAAGAGAGGCAGCAGGAGCCGTGATTTTCTTTGTTCCTTTTGTTTGCCATCAAAATAAAGCATTGGAAACAGCTGAGACTTCTGCATGGACATTAGACTTCTTTTGCCTGCGTACGGTGCATCAGTGACACTTTGATTAAGTCTAGTTAAAGTTTGATACTTTAATTAGTTTCTAAAGACAAATGGCCACTACAATGACCTTTTTTGAATGGATTTTAACAGCTTACCATCAGTTTTCATGAGAGTCTGTCACTTAATCATATGCAGTCAGCACATCAGCAAATGAATGTGAAATATACATCATATAAGAACATTTATAGTCCCTCATTTTAGGTTTAGTCACTTTCTATGTGCCAACAACAGTGGGTGAGAATTATAAAAACAGGAAATATACAAGGATTAGCATGGTGAACACAACACTGTAAAGAATTTCTAAGAGGATCCCTACGAGCTGTGATGTTTTTTAGGAAACCCTGGATCCGCAGGCAGCACTGTCAGCCACATACGATGTGTGAAAGAGCAGTCACCTCCGATCAGCATTAGCTCTGCCCCACAGAGACCAAAATAATCAGATTATTCTTCAGAGCAGCTTATTTGGTTGAAGGCTGCAGCGCTGTTAGGCCTCAAGTGCATGTTGCTCTGCTCGTTTACCGTCTCCTCGCTGATGGTTAACCAATGAGAACAGCGTGACTGCTCAGTGCCCTGCAGCCAGGAGGCATGACTCAAATTAGCTAGAGTGCATCTTCCTCTCAATGATTCATCAAACAGATCCAAATCCCAGGATGTAGCCACAGAGGCAACGAGGCAGCTAAATGCAAGCTGATGTGAAGGCTATAGGGAGCAGTGGTGTGTATAAAAACATTTCTCTACCAGCTGAAACATGAACACGTCAGTTACAGGAGAGCTACATATTAAAACACTTCGTACGACGGATCTGTGTAACATCATCCAAGGTCACAGATGTATGACAAGCTCCTGCTCCCCTGGATGTTTCCTCTCACACTAAAAAAGAGGAAAAAAAAGACAGAGGCTGTAGATTAAATAAAACAGAACACATTACTCAGTTAAATGATCACAAGTCAAGGCAGCAGGAGATCAACTCCTGTGTTCTGTGAGGTAAAATTAACTGATGTCTTTAAAAAAAGAGCAACATATCAGCTGTTACTTCCATCCTCTCCGTCGATCTTTGTAGGTATCCTTTCCTTTCAGACAACAACTCCATCTGACATGCAGCCATGTTGTTCATTTTAAAATCCAGCCTCTTTAAAAATAAAATAAAAGATGACTTTAAGGAAAGCAGAATGCACCGAGTGATTTGCTTTAATATCATTCTGTTCATGTCTCACCGCAGATTACTGCAAACTCTCTGGGATGTGTGTTACTATGCCTACTGGATTCACCGCCACACTTTCTCATACTCACACACACACAGATGCATTCTAGTCATGCAGGAAGGAGCTGATGCATCATTCATATAGTTTGTAGCACCACATCAGAAACGGACGTAAGAATCGTGCTTACATGTGCAGCAAAGCCAGAGGACGAAACTGATAAGAGTGGAACATACTTTTTAGACCTTCAATGGAAGGTGTCTGGTTTCTGGTTTGGTCCGTCATCAAGTGTAGAAATAAGATTTTACTGTTGGGGCTGCTCCAGGTAGAGCTGATGGTGAATTATGACATTTTCCTACAGTTAATGCTCAGAGTGGGGAGCTTAAATGTTGTTATCAAAAGGTATCTGCAGACGAGGGAGAGGATTTCTGCTTTCAGGAGGTTGCATTGATCGTTTAGGACCTGCTGAATATCAGCATGTTAGCATGCTCAGGTTATCACTTAGCCCAAAGTAATAAATAGTGAAAGCCTGCAGTACTGTTGCAAGTTAAAGGTTTGCAGATTAGTCACCTGGGGTCACCTAGGGGAACCTAGAGCTTCTGTACTCCTCTTGTGTCTTGGCGGTACAATGGTCTCTCCTGCAGCAGCCTCCTGAGATCAGATCTCTAAAAGAGAACACAGTAGGGTGCTGCACTTTGTGATTATGCATTGTGAAATGGGTCGGTGGTGATGTCACAGGCGCCGTGCAACAGATTTATTCTAATCCCCTTCCCCCAGATTAGGAGGGAAAATCAGAAGAAGGCCTTTCGTCTAAATTACACTCCCCATGTGAGTTTTGCTTTAACCTTCACCCCCGCTGCCTGGCTTCATCTTTCCCATATGTTTCTATGCTTGTGTTCACTTCTGACATTTTACATAAGGTGCTTGCTTTACTGCTGATGCCTACAGGGCGGGGATGATTGCTTTGTTATTGTTCCAGCTGAGCAGTAGTACAATCCAAGGGTCAGCAGAAGCAGACAGACAGACTGTTACTGATTTACACCAGAGGATTATTAGACATAAGCCTCAACACTTTTACTATGAAACTAAGAGCACTTTACTTTGAAAGAACCATTTAAAGATTTAGAGAATTTAATGACTATTCATTCAGTTTTACTCAGAAGTCCCAGAGACCGCTGCTGTCCATCAGCTGACTCCACTTAAAAGCAATCTGAACCAACAGGGATGTGAATCTGAATCATGGACAGAACTCCTGACTTTCAGAAAGGAACTTGCAATGCATTTATTGAGAGCATAAGTCTTGTCTCACGGAGCGTTTTATTCTTCTGCAGATCTGGAGGAGGGACACTGTTATTGTTACAGCTTAAGAAAATATAAAGGAAATGAAGAACTGGGAACAAGATCAGCCTCGCACTTATCACCACAGTAAGGGCTGATACGGTGGCTGTCTTTGAATTTGATTGACTGAATGAAAGTGACTCCTATATTTAAACCTCCTGTCCTTTAAATCAATCGGCCACCAGATGTTTGATTTGTTGCATTTTGTCCAGGGAAGGAGGTATTCTGCAAAAGCATCATGAATAGTCGTTTACACTAACCCAGCCTCACATGACGTCTTACATTACCTTGAAACAACAAAACAAAGATGGCATTTCCTGTGTTATGCATATCCTACAGGAGAGACATGTGCCTGCTGAGGAATGATGATGCATTTTTTAATTTGTGTTTTCTTTTTACATTTTATGTGTACTTAGTGTGTGTGTGTGTGTGTGTGTGTGTGTGTGTGTGTGTGTGTGTGTGTGTGTGTGTGTGTGTGTGTGGTGCAGTATTGGACTCATTCTGTCACATCTCATATTTGTCACTCTGAAATTAAACTTCAACCCTGTTCTGTCTGAATTATGTATTTTCCCGGCTTGCTTCGACAACCATCTATCTGCAACTACACACGAGGATGAAACACATACAAGCTTACAAGAATCATTATAGTGTTCTTGCTTCATTGGTTAGAGTTCTGAATACATTTCTCTCGGTTCATTGAAACAGGGCAGAGAACTGTCTCTTCTTAACTGCTTGAGACTGATCGTCACAAAATGATCCAATCAGGAAGTCTTACTCCTTTCATTATTCAAAATAAAGCTGCATAATTTATACAACTTGGATTGTGCAACATAATACGTTTGACAATGCATGTTTACCTCTGAAAAGGATCCTCCTGATGACAACACAAAGTAATAAAAAAGTCAGTAAAGTGGTGATTGTCTGGTGTCGTAACATTCCCAGGCTGCCTGCTGGATTTTGAATGCAAGCCATCGCTCATCATTCACACTCTGTGCTGTTTGCTGCTAGAGGGCAGTAACACACCAACATTGTGTTTCCATTTTTAGGTTGTATGACCTCTTGCATTAGCAAACACTAAGCTGTATGTCAATATAATCATCCTTGGTTTGACTCTGTGATGTGCTGTGTTGTTTTGTTCTTGTGATTTTGGAGCTCTTATACTTGATGCATATAAACCCTCTTCAGATATTGCAGCTCAGATTTTTTGTATTAAAATAATGTAGGCAGAGTTCCCAGTAGAGCTGGATCAACAGCAGATAAAACAATTAGTCATGAAAAATCAGATACAGTATATCTAATGCAGTATCTGATGTCTGTTCTCACTGGGCTCTATGAGTTCAGTCATCACGGATTTTAGGTACATGCAGCATATTTGATTGTAGTGATGTAATGACAGAGGTTTGATCCCTGCCAACAATCAGCTGTGATATGATTGATAATAATCCGGAGGGACAGTTGGATTCCCTGCAATTGTACTGATAGCATCAGTGCTGTACTGCAGGCTTTCATAAACCTGGATACTGGAGCTATTAATCCCATCTTTTCTGAATTTGGTTTCTGCAGGGATTGCTGAACACACTTCAAGACCAAGAGAACTTCTCTAGTTCCCTGCGCCCCCTTCAGCCAGTGAAAAAAACAATGTGGCAGTGAACACTCTGAATAATCCTGCAAATATAACCTCTTAAGGAACCCTGGATTCTTATCAAGAACCACTTTTCCCATAATAAGTAAGCTGGTGTTAAATAGGGAATTCTTTGAACATATCACATATCTCAGAAACTTCATCTGGGTCACCAAGACTTCAGATACTCTCTTCAACAACCTCTGAATCTTAGGAGCTCCCTTAGACTTGGTAGTCTAATGGGCCTCTTTAACCCCTAACCCCTGCAGCAGTGATCTAACGCTCATTAGTCAAACGGCCTCTAAACAAACCTTTAAGCCTGACCTCTGTGAACTTCTCAAGAGCTGTTAGATCCAGTGACTAGTCCCTCAGAGCTAAAACAGGGATTGGTGAATATATTTCAGAAACAACAGATTCCAGTACTCATCCCTAACTTAGCGCTCACTTCATGACTCAGACTGAATAAAAGAAGCCTGTAGTTAGGCTCTGTTAACGGGACGAAAGCTTCACTGTTCAAATCCATCCAACAGTTTCACTTGAGATGTTCAGTTCTGTTGGAAAGCAAACTTAAATGTGATTTCAACTGTGTTTCAATCTCCACAGTTAAGCTAGAAACAGGAAGTATGAAGCAATTTAGATTCTGTTTTACTTCATGTTTAGAAATCTGCCACTTCCTCTGCCTAAAATTCACAACAGCTCCATCAAGCATTACGTTCCTCTGTGACAATCACCCAAGTTTAGGTGTGAAGACATCCAGGACTTAACACCCAGGAGGGAACTGAGAAACAATTCAGATTCTCCAACTTCCTGTTTCTGTCTTTGTTTCTGAAAAGATGCATTTTGGTCAGCTGAAAGGATATTTAATATTCCGCCTTGGAGTCAACAAAATCTTAACAATATGTCATCACTCATAATCTGCAAGTCAAAGCGATTAATACATAAATGTAAGGCAGTAAGATGTTCAATGTTGTTGTAGAGTAGAAGTATAATTTTGCAGATTATATAATCATGCATGAAAAGCTCAAAGTCCTACCAACCTGTACTTGAGAACAGCACTGAGGATCAGCTCCCTTTAACAGCACACAAAGTGATTCATCTGTGGTGAACCTCAAACATGGGAATACTTCCTTCTCAGATTAAATTTAATTCAACTTTACTGCCTTTATGTTTAGAACAAAGAGTGGAACAAAGGTGAACTCTGACCCCTGAGTCACCCAGAAGATCATATCAAAATAGGACTGAAGTGGAAGTTGACAGCAGCTGATGACAAATATATAATTTCAGTGATTTGATGGATTAAAGTCAAATATTCTGTGGTTCCAGCTTCTCCATTTGAGGAGGACGGTCTTTGATGTTTGGACGGAGCAAAGATTGAAATTTAAGTGTATACATACATAGAGAGTAACAATGCCTACATATATCTTCCCGGTCAATTAAACTACCAAATAGAAAACAGCAAGGCAGCCCTTCCTTCTGAAAAACAGTGCAGGGGTTACTTCCTTATTTGGTTCTGAAAAGGTTATAAAATGAGTAATCAGCCATCTGAAACATTCTCTCTCCTCTTTCACTGTTTCCTGCTTCTTCTATGTTATCACATTAACACACTCCCTCACACACACACATCTTTTCAGAACCTCTTTCAACATGGGGAACTTTGCAGCTAATGAGGGACTCTCCATCTTTGTCATTGTGAGTATATTTAAAACGATTACTTTCGTGGTTTTGTGGTCATTTCTTAATATTTTAGGGGGATGCTTTTATCATCTCTAATTATAGTCAATATTATTTTTGTGTAAACAGCACAAACTTAAAATTCTTAATATTCTCTGACTGGACAAAATGTCTCCAACAAACAGAATTTCCAAAGTGAAGAGAGAAGGTTTCCATTAGGGTTGTGTCTGTGGTGTTCTGTGTTTTAATGGCACAGGCAGAGTTCTTTGATGCAGGACTCAGAAACTCAAGGTCAGCCGCATCAGATGCATTATTTTCTAAAATGTTTCCTTATTTTCATGACTCCAAATGTTAGGTCAACAGGTTTGTATCAGCTGAGAGATGATGAAGAGAGTGAAGTAGAAATAAAGAGTGAACAGTTGCAGAAGCTGCAGACCTTGACTCTCTTTCTTTTCTTGTGAATGAATGGATGATATAGTTATGTCAGGTATTTTAAATGATTTAACAAAGCAAGCAGTGCATTGCATGATACTTTACAGAGAAGGCTGATACCTACTTCATGTACAGCATCTCTAACATTTTTAGACATACTACTTTTTGGTGCTTTTGCTTACACTTTATTTGTGCTTTTTATCCCAAAAGTAAGAGTGAAACATTTTATTTTGTTATCACTGAAATTCAAGTGTTGTATCTGCACTTTAGACTGTCTCCTGTGAACATTATACTATCAAACTGACCTTATGAAGGGTATCATATTATGCTTCTTCAGTTATCCTTGAATTATTGTAGACTTCATGGATAGAAACCTTCATTCTCTGGGATGTGTGTTACAGTTGGTGTGGCTGGGGATCAATGCGTTCCTGTTTGTTCATTTCTACATGGCCTTCCTGGTGGAGAGATGGTTTTACACCAGAGTCCTGCTGGGGGTGAGTCAGACCTGCAGAATCACTTCCGCTGCACATGTCTGAAGATTATTAATAACTCATTTAAAGAAAAGTTTGACTCCATTCAAATACAAAGTGTTCTGATCTGATGCTGCATCATTTAAGGTTCTTTTTTCTGCAAGTAGCATAGACTACAACCACATCACTGTTATTTTCAAGCCTTTTAAGTGTGACTCATTTTGATATCCACACTTACAGAACAAAACAGCACCTGACAGCTTATCAAAGAGCTCATGTAAATTGTAGGAACATCTGAAGGAAAGCATTTCTAAAAAAAAAACAGGACCTGGTCTTTTTCAGTTCCTTTAAATGCAGCAGTTGCTACAGACTAGATTTTATACTTTAACCTGCATGAATCACACGTATCATGTAGCCCAGCAAAAATTAAGAAGACTGGAAAATAGAATTAGTAATATTTTAAGGCAAAAGATTCTTGAAAAGCCTTAAATTTAGGTTGTTTGTTGTTAAAAACAAGCAAAGATGTCCCCTCTGGCTCTGAGGCATTCATTAGTATTGATCTGTTGTGCTGTTCTTTAGCTTTGAGGTGCACTGCATTAACACACACACACACACACACACAAATCTACACAGAAAGGACTAAGAAACATTCCTGGATATGGGATTCTAGTTCATTTAACAGGGGATTGTTTAGTCCTCAGCCTCTGAACACTGAACGATAAACTCGGTCATCTTCGAGGCGCCAAACTCATCCACACCCTCACTAATGTCCCTTTTTCTACAACACCCTCCAGAACAATCACACCAGCTGCAGTAAAGGGAAGCAGCTCTAACATGAGAGTTCGCTCTGTGGTCACAGTTGCTATACTGAGTCAATACAACCGACACACACGGCACAGATGTGTCCGAGCAAGCAGAAGTAAAACACACAGCTTCTTACAGTCTGTTGAGTTTGAGCATTTTCTCATGCAGCTTTTTAGTCCTTCAGTGGACTGACATGTGTTTAGGTTTTAGACTACCTGATGCACATATGGGATTTATCGTATTGCCGTAGACCTCCATAAACCTTGAGTTAGTGATCATCATGTTGTGTATCTTCATGATTGTTTCCACTTCATTATTTAGATGAAAATCTGTCTCTCTCTCTGAGGTCCAACTCAACCAGAGAGATGGATTCTATAAGCAGGGATAAATCTAACATCTGAAGCTCTATTCATCTCTTCTCTAAATGACACTTAAATAATTTAAATTGACATCTCAGAGTAACTGAGCACTATGGTTTAACCCCTCAGCATGCTCTCTCCTGGGCCAGAGCTCCTGCTGCCTGCCTTAACTTCAACTGTATGCTCATTCTGCTGCCAGTCTGCAGAAACCTCCTCTCCTTACTGCGAGGCTCCATCCAGGTACTAAAAATAACCATAAAGCTCCAAACAGTTTAAAGAAATATCAAAACAGAGCTTCATCTGCAACGTTTGTTCTCTGTCTTTGTTTTAGTGCTGCAGCCGGACGGCAGCTCGTCAACTTGATCGGAACATCACTTTTCACAAACTGGTGGCTTACATGATCGCCTTCCATACAGGTATCATGTCTGAAAACTGTTTGATATAGTTTAAAGTTAATAGAGGAAACAACAACTGAATTATGCAAACATGATATATAAAAGTTAATTTGACTGCATGGATGATTCCATCAGGGTTTGAAATGTGACAAGTCTGAGAGATCAACACAAAACTACATCTGATTTGTCTTTCACTGTTTTGGTGCCAAACATGTAATCTCAGGAAGGCAGATCTTCTAGGATGTCAGCTTACTGGTGGTCCTACTTCAACATCTCCATATCTTTGACTATGGCATTTAGAAGAAATGTTAGTATAACGTAACAGTAAATAGAAAGATATAGAATATAAAGTATTGTATTTGTTATAAGCAGCATCTTGCAGCTTTAGAGAGTCCATGTGACCTTCAACACTCTCTGGGATAGCTTTTTAAACATGTGTCTCCTCTCTGTCGTTCATGCAGCTGTGCACATCGTTGCACACTTGTTTAACTTTGAGTATTTCATGGATGCCCAGCTGAATCGCAACAGCAGCTTTTTGCCCTTCATTCTATCTGAAATCGGCAATGGGGACAATGCCTCCTACCTGAACCCCATCAGGACCAATGAGACGGTGAGTAAACTTACATCAGTTTCAGTGTTGTTGAAAAGCTAAAGAGACGTTTTTGTTCACTCCTACGATGCTCTTTATGTTCCTTAAACCTGAGAACCCCCTCCCCCTGCATTATTTCTTCACTTTTTGTCAATGAGGAAAAAAAGGATTACTTCATTCAACGGACTTCCTCTTTGGAGATATATGTCCTCAGATAATGGGTCATTAGAGACACTTAATCTTAGATCTTAAATGCTTTTTCTTCCAAGCCAAGAACATGAAAGAAGAATTTGATTTCTGAAGCATGAAGTGATCAAACATGCCGTTTATTCTGTCTAATGAGAAGTCTGATATTAAGACTTAGAATTCATCTACAGCCTGAAATGTGCAAACATTCCTAGAGAACTATTTTAGTGCAGCTTGTACAAAACTTACCCCTCAGCCCTAAAAATGAACTCCACTGCTGTTCTACTGAGAATACTTTGAATATCTAGTTATTGTCCTTAGTGGGGTTCCTACATTTAGAGATCAGACACTGTGCCCTCTGACATATGAACCAGCCTGTCACCTCAAACTGTTCCATTTCTTAAACCTTACATCACAAGAAGCAGCGAGAGGAACTACAGTATGGCAACACAGAGGGAAGTTAGCTAAGCAACATGCCCTGCAAGTGAGGACATGTTCGAGGTTACAACCTTTGGACCACCACCTTCTCCATGACTAATAAACTGTGAGGTTCTAATGTAAAGAGGTGTAAAAGCCTTTAAATATGAGAATCAATACATGTCTGTGTTTTGATGCAGAACCCTACCATCGTCATGTTCACTACCATTGCTGGGCTAACGGGCGTTGCCATCACGCTGGCTCTCATCCTCATCATCACTTCATCCATGGAGATCATCCGCAGGTCGTACTTCGAGGTGTTCTGGTACACCCACCACCTCTTTGTCATCTTCTTCATCGGCCTTGTTTTCCACGGCTACGGGTAGGAAGACACAAAAGTACAGTTCATTTATTTCTTGGAAGTATCCTCCTGATAAATAAAACACAGCTCTCAGAGTACGGGGAGCTGCTTTGGACAAAACTCTGGGGAGAACTGAGTCTAAAGCTGTGTTTAAAGATGATAATACATTCCTTACATTGGATATATAAAGCTTTGACTGCTCTATGAAACTTCTTCTTTTATAATTTACATGAACTCTGTATAATGAGAGGATGAAGGCTCTTGGTTTATGTTATGAATCAGAGGAGAAAAAGGCTCATTCATCATCTCAGTAAACACTTCCCTGATGACTTTATGGTCTCAATCTCCAACAGTTACATCAGTAAATGTTCATGTTTGATAGGTGTGTTTTTGGTCACTGTCTGCAGGCGCATTGTGCGAGGACAGACACCTGCCAGCCTGCAGACGAATGACCCCGAGGTGTGTTCCAACCAGTTTGAAAACTGGGGAAATAACGGCTCCAACTGTGCAGTCCCAGTGTTCGCTGGAAACCCACCGATGGTATGCTCATGCATTCATTTCCTAAATGTTAACTGATCAGCCGAGTGATGCTCAATATATCTCTAAACCTTCCACCAATCCAAAGTCTGTAAACATGCTTTCCTTCTGTCTAGACGTGGAAGTGGGTGGTGGGGCCCATGATCCTGTATGTGTGTGAGCGGCTCGTTCGCATCTATCGATCCCACCAGAAAGTTGTCATCACCAAGGTGAGTGTGTGCTCATATGGTAAGCTCATGATGAGCTGTTAGTTCAAACGACTCAAGTTTGACCTCACAGACGACATGATAAATTAAATACTGCAAAGAAATGTTCAACAAGTAAACAAAGCTTGAACCCATACCTGTCCCTCAGGTGGTGATGCACCCCTCCAAGACTCTGGAGCTGCAGATGAAGAGGAAGGGCTTCCACATGGAGGTGGGTCAGTACGTCTTCATCCAGTGTCCGTCCGTCTCCAGGCTGGAGTGGCACCCGTTCACGCTGACCTCGGCCCCTGAGGAGGACTACTTCACTGCCCACATCCGCATCGTCGGGGACTGGACTGAGGCGCTATACAAGGCCTGCGGGGGAGACTCAAACGAGCCTCAGGAGGCCTGGAAGCTGCCCAAGTAAGACAGCAGGGAAGGTGGCGGGGGGGATAAAAGTGGAAATGGTTTCATGAAATTGCTGGTGATTACACTTGATTACCTCTACCTCCCTGATCCAGCTCTCTTTTCTGAATCTGGCAACAGGGGTCACATTTAGAGCTCTGAGTGGTTTATTGTGTGGAAGTCTTTAACCCTTACAGAGGAGAAACAATGAAACCATACCATATTAATAGTCTTTTCAGCATCCTATTACCTTTGTGCTGAACAGCAGGAGCCTTCTTCTGCTCTCCACAGACCAGGAAATGAACAGGCTTTTATCCTGAAGACATGACCTTCAGGGTGCTTCTTTGGATAGACTGTCCCTGCACTTGTTCAGACATGCCTCAAAAATGCCAGGAGGATATTATTTTTAAAATCACTTTATGGAAAAAAAGAAAAGACAATTGAAAGCAGCAGGATGTGGAAATAACAGAATACCTCTCAGAGCAGCTTTAAGAAAACAGAATCTCACAACAGGTACATGTGTCGGCCTGACTGATGAAAGGAAACCTGATAAATAAAAAGAGTTGAAGGGAATAAGTCAGTTGCATTTCCAGGAACTCTTTTCTGCTCTGCCTGTTTCGTTTGATCAGGAGTGATGGCTCTGTAGTGGTGAAATGTAGCTTTGAGCTTTTACTCACTAAGGTAAAGATTTAAGGTCCTTTTACTTTAATTTACTACCTCTTACTAATACACGTCTTATTCCTCACCACAGAGCCAGCATCTTGTGGTAGAAATAAGTACTGCAACAACAAACACTCTCCTTGTTTGTCATGTTTTTACTGATAAGAGAAGAAACTCACCCGGGCAGACAGGAGACATAAAGACAGGAGAGGAAGCTGATCCAATCATGAAGAACTCCTGAAACGTCCTTCTCTGCAGAGTAGCTAGAGACGAAATCAATATAACAAATGAAGGAGAGAATTTAAGTCAATTACACTCCATATAAGAAGCACAGAATAAACCTCTCCAAGCAGATCTCAGGAGCAGACAACACAGAATATGAAGTAGAGACTCTGTGGACACACTGATGGACACATTGAGGCATGGAGACACAAACTAACAGGATATCTGAACCACATATATACCTCTAAAGTCCGTCTGACTTCTGTGCGTGTCTGTCTCAGGCTGGCCATCGACGGCCCGTTCGGCACAGCCAGTGAGGACGTGTTTCGGTACGAGGTGGTGATGCTGGTCGGCGCAGGTATCGGTGTGACGCCCTTCGCTTCCATCCTCAAGTCTGTGTGGTACAAACGCATCCAAAACAACCAGGAGGTCTTCACCAAGAAGGTAACAGAGGCTTCAGCATCAGCAGGAGAGGACAATCTGTTAACAAGGTTTAATCATGTCACATCTTGATTTGGAGAAACGAGGGATGCAAACACTTCTCTTAAACAATACTCTAGTTCATTCCTTTGTTTTTAAGTCATGCAAATCATTTATAATAACACAAAGATCAGGTTCTCTTTCAATATCTACTTCTTCATGCTTCCTGTTGTTCCATCTGATCTCGTGGTTGTTCAATATTCTCAAAGTTCATTCTTGTAAAGGATCATTCTTGTGTTCTGTCCTCCTCAGATCTATTTCTACTGGCTGTGTCCTGAGACGCAGGCGTTTGAGTGGTTTGCAGACCTGCTGCAGTCTCTAGAAGGTCAGATGACAGAGAAGGACATGGCCGACTTCCTCAGCTACAACATCTACCTCACCCGCTGGAAGGAGACCGAGGTACGACAGGGATTACTTCACAACCTCTCCTTATTCTTCCCCCTGCATCATGATTTGACACGGTCTACGTTATGTATAACTGAAACTGTAACTACATGAAGGTAGATTTAAACATTCATTCTAGTTAACATCACCATGATGAGGATTTTTCTTCAACAGGCGGCTCACTTTCGCGTTCACCATGAGGCAGAGAACGACCCGATCACAGGACTCAAACAAAAGACTCTTTACGGGAAACCCAACTGGGACAACGAGTTCACCAGTATAGCATCAAAGCATCCAGGGTGAGGCTCTTCATCAAGTTACCACTCAGCAGCACGTTGTTTGAACACACACACACACACACACACACACACACACACACACACAGACACTGAAGTTCATGAAGTTATTTATCCTCTAAAAGAAGTAGAATACTGAGAGAACATCCAAAGCTGGAACAGTCATCATGTCTGCAATAGTCAAAGTAGTCCTGCTGCTTTGCACTCGTGCTGCTCCTTGTTTCCCCACTTAGACTTCAACTTCAATCTTTACTACTTATAACAATACTGGCCCTGAAACTACTGTCGCTTTTACCACTACACTGCTTTCACTCTGCTACAACTATACTATAATGAGTACAGATACATAGAAGTACTTCTTTGTCCTGTGGCTGAACAAGCTGATGAGCACAGCAGAATTACATTGATCCCTGCTGTTACCATTACTTCTATCAGTCTAATAATCACTCATGTTTGTGCTTCCTGCAGAGTGAAAGTGGGTGTGTTCCTGTGTGGGCCACCTCAGCTGGGGAAGTCTCTGGAGACACAGTGTCTGTCCCACTCGGAGGCCGATGTCAAGTTCATCTTCAACAAAGAGAACTTTTAAGATCTGCAAAACGACAACCTGTAACAACGAGAGACTCTTCACTTTCACATCCTGCACATCCGTCACCATGTGTGTTTAACTTTCACATATTGTTAACGTTGCATTACAACTGTAACGCTGGAACTTCATCACAGACCTGTTTCTCTTTGTTTTTCGCTGCAAATGTTCCGCAAAAAAAGCTGTTCTTGCACAAAGAGGGAGGAAATGAGCCGGTGGTGTTTTCCATTTTCTCCTCTTCTCCTTTTCTGTTTCCCCAAACGATCGTGAAGCTCTCTGCTCCTTTCAAACCTCGTCTCTTTGTTTTATTTCAATGCTGGGCCGGGTGACGCTTTAAAAAGAAGAAGCAGCTTTGATACCAGATGGTTTAAATTCCTGAATCAAAGGAGAAATGTCACACCGACCTGCCCTTGAGTGAAGCATTATTAGAGCTTTGCCTGTTACAGTGTAGCTGCAGCAGCTTCCAGGACTCCAGCCTCACCTGGAAGAAGTCAGATTGAAAACATCTACAGCTATGTCATTAAAGAATGCTTCTCTGTGTGGACTCAGACTTCCATCAGGGTTACTACATGAGACAGAGGGCATTAAAGTCACGGCTTGTTTGTGTCTGCATTAAGACTTTAGATGTGAGTGTAGTGTTTACTCTGATTGTAAAAACCTGACTCAACATCTGGTTTCTAATGTATCTAGTAAAAAGGTGGAAAGATGAATATGATGGTGTCATGTTTTGACACCACGTCCACCACAAACTATGTGAGGCAAACATTCAAAGCTACTTTTCAAATGATGTTTGTTTGACTTTCTGTTCAGGGAAGTAAAAACAGATGATATCACGGGTCAAGGAAAGCTTCACTGCTGCTGCTTTATTCAGCTGTTGATGTTTTTTTTTTTATTATAATAAACTTGAACATTCAGAGAAATGTTGTCACATGTTTTCAGCTTATGATGGGAAACTTTCAGAATAAAATGTTGACAATAACTTCTTTTATTTACACCACTGACTTCTCAAACATCCCTAAAATCCCCCGGCGCTCTAACTACGATCTCTATCTTTCTGCTGTGCTAACTGACGTGTATGAAGGATCTGAGAACATCGGAGTCCCACAGAGGATGTCTTCATTCATAGGGACAGGCAATTCAAAGAAACCATCTCTGGAGAGGTCAGGATCAAAATATTACCCATATAACTCTTTTTGTTTCTCATTTTGTTTCTAGAATGAGTTCAACTCTTCAGATGTTTTAACATAAAAAGCCCTTTGAAGATATCAGTTCCTAATAATCCGTCTGATTTGAATGTTGTTGTTGACAGATAGTGTATAATTAATCTGGTGATTTCTTCTTGAGTTTGTTATTCTGATCTGGGATAAAAGAATAGTCTAGAATAAAAAAAGTTGAACACCAGCGTTTGTTCATAAATCTCTTCATTTTAATTTACCTGCAGTGAAACTGCTCCAATTACAAAACTCTTCTCTTCCTTGTTGGCATGATAAACATAATACAGATAGCAAAACAGAAGAAGAATCAGGCTTATTGTGATGTTTGCAGCGGTTGTATGCAGTCAGGCTGAGTGTGAACATATTAAAGCACTGCAGTGACATGAGAAGATAAATACATTAACATGTTGATGAGGATTTTTACATGCATCCGAAGGCTGGAAATACAGCTCCTCCTCCTCCTCTTTGCAGCTGTACTGATGTGGACTCTGTGGCACTTGGTGGCCCCCTACTGTTCACAGGAACACCCTCCACTCCTCCTCAAGTGGTTGTGATAGTGGATGGCTCTTTTGACCTAAGCAATGGCCACAGCAAACACACTGACCACACAGTACATGGTGCGGTTTTCCCATCTCACGGTGCAGCTCCCTGCAAACGTAAAACAAAGAGGTGAGCATGAACATGGAAGTAATCACGTCTGAGAGAAGAGAAATCACAGAACAGTGAATCTAACAGTCAAGAGGAAAGATGAATGTACAGCAGCAGACACTGAGCTTACCATCCATGGTGGTGTCCCAGTAGCAGGAGTTGGCTGTGTGGAGGCCAGCTCCTGTTTTCTGCATCACAGCACACGTCACTGCAGAGAAAGATCACCTTATTTCAACTCGGATCAAATTCTAAAAATATCCCTCCTCTCAGATTAGTATTTTAATCATTTATGACCCCGTCACACCTCAAACTCATGCTTCCCCCTTTGAGATAAACATACCGATGTATTTGTATGGTTTCCCATGTTTGACCATCTGTGTGAGGCAGCGCTCCACGATGCTAGCTGTCCATTTGTTGACCAGACTCTGGCTGTAATCATCACCACCTACCACACTCTCAATACACTGAGACAAACACACACACACGCACGCACACACACACACACAATGAGGTTAGAGTGTTCCCAGTCATGTGGAAGTCACTGGGTGCTGTTTCGCCCTGAGGGGAAAGGAAGAAAACAAGAAAACAAAGCTCTGCACTTAACTCAAAATCTGTCTCGTAATCGCCTGAGTGAAGCGGTCAATGTTTAACTTGAACTGAGATGACTCCAACATGTTTATTTAGACTGCTGCTTCACATATTCTATCACAATCATCATCTTTAACCCTGTCGTATCTTCAACCTCAAGACATGTAAAACTGCTCTGTGCAGGATTTAGATCTGAACCTCTGAAATGAATCCTGTCTTTAATAACAAACAATCAGACAGGATGGAAAGGAACTCCTTACATTTGTTAAAGTCACAGCAGCACATTTAGACACTTTGACTTGAGTACATTCACAGACTGATAGTTTTACTTCTACAAAGTAGCAGCACTTTGACTTGAGTATTACATTTGACTCATCTTCCCACGCCTGCATTTAGAGCCTCAGTGGGCTGTATCAAGTGTGGACACTGTGTTAGAGGGTGGGGTTATGTAGCCTGTTCATTCAACTGCTCGGTTGGATTATCTATGAACACTTTGACAGTAACATGATATGACAGAGTTCACTTTACCTCTTTGACAGTGCCTTCAGCTTCCTCTGAGTTGAAGGAACCCTGACAGAAAAACAGACACATGTGAGCTTTATCAGCAGATGAGCAGAAACACAACAAACTGAAGCTTTAGCAGACACATCTTTACTTCCATATGTTTACAGGGATGATCATCATTAAAGACACTGCTTCCTCCAACAACATGACAGCTACACCAGGCCTTTAGCTTATTTGGATGAGTGTAATATTAAATATCAATTTATTTTTCAGCTTCATCATCAAAACTAATCTGACAAACATATACAGTGGTTAGCTAGGGTGGCTACAATTCTTTAGCTTGCTAATTCCTACGATCACATTAAAGATACATATTTACAAACACACACCTCACTGCCATTGTGAAATTCTTCCATCCCTCTCGTGTGTAGCTGATCCACAGCCGGTAAACTCGCTGTTTATTCGGTTTATTTGAGGGGAAAATGCAAACTGGTCGGGAGGAAAACACAGAGCCGTGCTGACTTCCGGTGAGCTGCCAAAACAGTCAACGACGAGCAATACAAGAGCGGCGGAAACAGACACGACTGGCTCGCTGCTGCCACCTACTGGTAGAGCCAGGGTAGAGCACACCGATTTTCACGGTTAAACGTGGGCTTTCCTCCCAACGAAAACATTCACACAAAATAATCAGACCAGATCATATTTTTAGACTCATGAATAATTTGTCGAAACTCACCTCTTAGCAAACTCCGGCCAATAATCCATCCAAGTCCTCCACGTCTTCTTCGTCTCTTCGAAGTTAGCACTAAAAGCTAACTAGGTTGCTAACACTTTGCAAACAAATACCCAAGTAAATGTGCTAACACGACATGACCCAGTGTACTCATTCGTTCCTCAAATACATCTAAAAAAAATAAATAAATAAAGTTATTGACGATAATAATTGCCTTATAAATTCTGAAGCATTTAAAAAGCCAACAGCAGGAGTATAATTTATTTTTAAAATCCGGGTTTCCATCATGTCAGTTTAAGTTTATCTATCTAGTTTGTGTTAAGCCGGGTGGACATGGAAACATCCGGACACCTAAAACTAGGGGTAACTTTGAAAAACAGGGCATTTGCGCCCTCTGGTGGTCACAGGAGGGAATTACACCCTGGGAGTGTAAAGTGTGACGGATTAAATGCAAGTAGAGCTTCCGGTTTATAGTTTGCTGACCCCAGATGGCTTATATTGCATTAATTACTCACTTTAACGTCATGGTTCGATAAATAAATATTAATAGACCATACGTTGTACCTTACGTTTGAATTTAAGCTTTGAAAACCCGCCCGAAAAGCAATAAATACAAGTATATCTAGCAGCACGTAGCTGTATTTCAGAATAAAAGCGTTTCCTGATACAAAGTTAGACATTGTATGTACGAGCGAGACTTCCGGTTCTGCAGTGAAGCTGTGGAGAACATCCGGTCAGTAAAAAACTGAGGGTAACTTTGGAAAACATGGCACCAGCGCCCTGATGGGCGCCCTCCTGTGGTCACAGGAGGGAAGTACACCCTTGGAGTGTAAAGTGTGACGGATTTAATGCAAGTTGAGCTTCCGGTTTATAGTTTATTGAACCCAGATGGCTTATATTGCATTAATTACTCACTTTAACGTCATGGTTCGATAAATAAATATTAATAGACCATACGTTGTACCTTACGTTTGAATTTAAGCTTTGAAAACCCGCCCGAAAAGCAATAAATACAAGTATATCTAGCAGCACGTAGCTGTGTTTCAAAATAAAAGCGTTTCCATGTATAGAGTTAGACATTGTATGTACGAGCGGGACTTCCGGTTCATAATGCCTTGCATAAAACACTTACGGTTATGAAATATTGACTTATTATTGTAATGGTTTGAATATCATGTGATACTATCAAGGGTCAATGTATTCTTTGTGGTGTTTGGATGATTAATTACTTTGTTGTCAGCTTATTTTATATACTGCAGTCCAAATGTTCATGGAATTAATGCTTGGATTATGTATTTATTTATTTTAACATTAAAATAATTTCCTGCTCTTTCTAATATCAAACTATTCACATAATCTCTGATGTATTTTTCATTTTCCAAACGTTTGAGCACCCTTTTATTAAATCCAGCTTTCCTCGTCCCTCTTTGCTGCACTCTTGTGGACAAAATAATGAAAAACATCTGTATTAATTACAAAATATTACTGTTTAAGAGCATACATGTGTTTCTTTAAAAACGAAGGGGTTATTCTATATACTGGAAGATATTCACTTTATTCATAGAGGTTTTATTTACATGCAATGATTGTTCTTTATCTGTTTGTGCGGTAGCCCTGGAAGCTAATACTAACAGCCCTCCACTGGCTGTCTGCAACAATAGATTTGGAGGAAAGAACACCGGATTGCTGAATTAAACCAAGCACACATTAGTGTAAATTAATTTAACACACTGGCTTCTTTATTTCTTGCTCGGGTAGAAATAATTCACCCGAAGTCAACGATCTTTTGTTCTGGAGCTTCCATTTAGGCTATTTCTACACAGTATCTAACGTAGTAATGTAGATTATCTTTGTATTTACCCTTTCTTAAATCCATCCATTTACCTTCTTCTAACAGGGCAGGTATAATAATAAAATAATCACTAAAATTAGAAAAATAAAACGAGTACACAGACATCACAACTGCAATGAAGCTGTGGAGAACATCCGGTCAGTAAAAAACTGAGGGTAACTTTGGAAAACATGGCACCAGCGCCGTAATGGGCGCCCTCCTGTGGTCACAGGAGGGAATTACAGCCTGGGAGTGTAAAGTGGGATGGATTTAATGCAAGTTGAGCTTCCGGTTTATAGTTTGCTGAACCCAGATGGCTTATATTGCATTAATAACTCACTTTAACGTCATGGTTCAATAAATAAACATTAATAGACCATACGTTGTACCTTACGTTTGAATTTAAGCTTTGAAAACCCGCCCGAAAAGCAATAAATACAAGTATATCTAGCAGCACGGAGCTGTATTTCAGAATAAAAGCGTTTCCTGGTATAAAGTTAGACATTGTAAGTACGAGCGGGACTTCCGGTTCTGCAGTGAAGCTGTGGAGAACATCCGGTCAGTTAAAAACTGAGGGTAACTTTGGAAAACATGGCACCAGCGCCGTGATAGGCGCCCTCCTGTGGCCACAGGAGGGAAGTACACCCTGGAAGTGTAAAGTGTGACGGATTTAATGCAAGTTGAGCTTCCGGTTTATAGTTTGCTGAACCCAGATGGCTTATATTGCATTAATAACTCACTTTAACGTCATGGTTCAATAAATAAATATTAATAGACCATACGTTGTACCTTACGTTTGAATTTAAGCTTTGAAAACCCGCCCGAAAAGCAATAAATACAAGTATATCTAGCAGCATGTAGCTGTGTTTCAGAATAAAAGCGTTTCCTGGTATAAAGTTAGACATTGTAAGTACGAGCGGGACTTCCGGTCCTGCAGTGAAGCTGTGGAGAACATCCGGTCAGTAAAAAACTGAGGGTAACTTTGGAAAACATGGCACCAGCGCCCTGATGGGCGCCCTCCTGTGGCCACAGGAGGGAATTGCAGCCTGGGAGTGTAAAGTGTGACGGATTTAATGCAAGTTGAGCTTCCGGTTTATAGTTTATTGAACCCAGATGGCTTATATTGCATTAATTACTCACTTTAACGTCATGGTTCGATAAATAAATATTAATAGAACATACGTTGTACCTTATGTTTGATTTTAAGCTTTGAAATCCCGCCCGAAAAGCAATAAATACAAGTATTTCTAGCAGCACGTTGCTGTGTTTCAAAATAAAAGCGTTTCCATGTATAGAGTTAGACATTGTATGTACGAGCGGGACTTCCGGTTCATAATGCCTTGCATAAAACACTTACGGTTATGAAATATTGACTTATTATTGTAATGGTTTGAATATTATGTGATACTATCAAGGGTCAATGTATTCTTTGTGGTGTTTGGATGATTAATTACTTTGTTGTCAGCTTATTTTATATACTGCAGTCCAAATGTTCATGGAATTAATGCTTGGATTATGTATTTATTTATTTTAACATTAAAATAATTTCCTGCTCTTTCTAATATCAAACTATTCACATAATCTCTGATGTATTTTTCATTTTCCAAACGTTTGAGCACCCTTTTATTAAATCCAGCTTTCCTCGTCCCTCTTTGCTGCACTCTTGTGGACAAAATAATGAAAAACATCTGTATTAATTACAAAATATTACTGTTTAAGAGCATACATGCGTTTCTTTAAAAACGAAGGGGTTATTCTATATACTGGAAGATATTCACTTTATTCATAGAGGTTTTATTTACATGCAATGATTGTTCTTTATCTGTTTGTGCGGCAGCCCTGGAAGCTAATACTAACAGCCCTCCACTGGCTGTCTGCAACAATAGATTTGGAGGAAAGAACACTGGATTGCTGAATTAAATCAAGCAAACATTAGTGTAAATTAATTTAACACACTGGCTTCTTTATTTCTTGCTCGGGTAGAAATAATTCACCCGAAGTCAACGATCTTTTGTTCTGGAGCTTCCATTTAGGCTATTTCTACACAGTATCTAACGTAGTAATGTAGATTATCTTTGTATTTACCCTTTCTTAAATCCATCCATTTACCTTCTTCTAACAGGGCAGGTATAATAATAAAATAATCACTAAAATTAGAAAAATAAAACGAGTACACAGACGTCACAACTGCAATGAAGCTGTGGAAAACATCCGGTCAGTAAAAAACTGAGAGTAACTTTGGAAAACATGGCACCAGCGCCGTAATGGGCGCCCTCCTGTGGCCACAGGAGGGAATTACAGCCTGGGAGTGTAAAGTGTGACGGATTTAATGCAAGTTGAGCTTCCGGTTTATAGTTTGCTGAACCCAGATGGCTTATATTCCATTAATAACTCACTTTAACGTCATGGTTCGATAAATAAATATTAATAGACCATATGCTGTACCTTACGTTTGAATTTAAGCTTTGAAAACCCGCCCGAAAAGCAATAAATACAAGTATATCTAGCAGCACGGAGCTGTATTTCAGAATAAAAGCGTTTCCTGGTATAAAGTTAGACATTGTAAGTACGAGCGGGACTTCCGGTTCTGCAGTGAAGCTGTGGAGAACATCCGGTCAGTAAAAATCTGAGGGTAACTTTGGAAAACATGACACCAGCGCCGTAATTGGCGCCCTCCTGTGGCCACAGGAGGGAATTGCAGCCTGTGAGTGTAAAGTGTGATGGATTTAATGCAAGTTGAGCTTCCGGTTTATAGTTTATTGAACCCAGATGGCTTATATTGCATTAATTACTCACTTTAACGTCATGGTTCGATAAATAAATATTAATAGACCATACGTTGTACCTTACGTTTGAATTTAAGCTTTGAAAACCCGCCCGAAAAGCAATAAATACAAGTATATCTAGCAGCACGTAGCGGTGTTTCAGAATAAAAGCGTTTCCTGGTATAAAGTTAGACATTGTATGTACGAGCGAGACTTCCGGTTCTGCAGTGAAGCTGTGGAGAACATCCGGTCAGTAAAAAACTGAGGGTAACTTTGGAAAACATGGCACCAGCGCCGTGATGGGCGCCCTCCTGTGGTCACAGGAGGGAATTACACCCTGGGAGTGTAAAGTGTGACGGATTTAATGCAAGTTGAGCTTCCGGTTTATAGTTTATTGAACCCAGATGGCTTATATTGCATTAATTACTCACTTTAACGTCATGGTTCGATAAATAAATATTAATAGACCATACGTTGTACCTTACGTTTGAATTTAAGCTTTGAAATCCCGCCCGAAAAGCAATAAATACAAGTATTTCTAGCAGCACGTTGCTGTGTTTCAAAATAAAAGCGTTTCCATGTATAGAGTTAGACATTGTATGTACGAGCGGGACTTCCGGTTCATAATGCCTTGCATAAAACACTTACGGTTATGAAATATTGACTTATTATTGTAATGGTTTGAATATCATGTGATACTATCAAGGGTCAATGTATTCTTTGTGGTGTTTGGATGATTAATTACTTTGTTGTCAGCTTATTTTATATACTGCAGTCCAAATGTTCATGGAATTAATGCTTGGATTATGTATTTATTTATTTTAACATTAAAATAATTTCCTGCTCTTTCTAATATCAAACTATTCACATAATCTCTGATGTATTTTTCATTTTCCAAACGTTTGAGCACCCTTTTATTAAATCCAGCTTTCCTCGTCCCTCTTTGCTGCACTCTTGTGGACAAAATAATGAAAAACATCTGTATTAATTACAAAATATTACTGTTTAAGAGCATACATGTGTTTCTTTAAAAACGAAGGGGTTATTCTATATACTGGAAGATATTCACTTTATTCATAGAGGTTTTATTTACATGCAATGATTGTTCTTTATCTGTTTGTGCGGTAGCCCTGGAAGCTAATACTAACAGCCCTCCACTGGCTGTCTGCAACAATAGATTTGGAGGAAAGAACACCGGATTGCTGAATTAAACCAAGCACACATTAGTGTAAATTAATTTAACACACTGGCTTCTTTATTTCTTGCTCGGGTAGAAATAATTCACCCGAAGTCAACGATCTTTTGTTCTGGAGCTTCCATTTAGGCTATTTCTACACAGTATCTAACGTAGTAATGTAGATTATCTTTGTATTTACCCTTTCTTAAATCCATCCATTTACCTTCTTCTAACAGGGCAGGTATAATAATAAAATAATCACTAAAATTAGAAAAATAAAACGAGTACACAGACATCACAACTGCAATGAAGCTGTGGAGAACATCCGGTCAGTAAAAAACTGAGGGTAACTTTGGAAAACATGGCACCAGCGCCGTAATGGGCGCCCTCCTGTGGTCACAGGAGGGAATTACAGCCTGGGAGTGTAAAGTGGGATGGATTTAATGCAAGTTGAGCTTCCGGTTTATAGTTTGCTGAACCCAGATGGCTTATATTGCATTAATAACTCACTTTAACGTCATGGTTCAATAAATAAACATTAATAGACCATACGTTGTACCTTACGTTTGAATTTAAGCTTTGAAAACCCGCCCGAAAAGCAATAAATACAAGTATATCTAGCAGCACGGAGCTGTATTTCAGAATAAAAGCGTTTCCTGGTATAAAGTTAGACATTGTAAGTACGAGCGGGACTTCCGGTTCTGCAGTGAAGCTGTGGAGAACATCCGGTCAGTTAAAAACTGAGGGTAACTTTGGAAAACATGGCACCAGCGCCGTGATAGGCGCCCTCCTGTGGCCACAGGAGGGAAGTACACCCTGGAAGTGTAAAGTGTGACGGATTTAATGCAAGTTGAGCTTCCGGTTTATAGTTTGCTGAACCCAGATGGCTTATATTGCATTAATAACTCACTTTAACGTCATGGTTCAATAAATAAATATTAATAGACCATACGTTGTACCTTACGTTTGAATTTAAGCTTTGAAAACCCGCCCGAAAAGCAATAAATACAAGTATATCTAGCAGCATGTAGCTGTGTTTCAGAATAAAAGCGTTTCCTGGTATAAAGTTAGACATTGTAAGTACGAGCGGGACTTCCGGTCCTGCAGTGAAGCTGTGGAGAACATCCGGTCAGTAAAAAACTGAGGGTAACTTTGGAAAACATGGCACCAGCGCCCTGATGGGCGCCCTCCTGTGGCCACAGGAGGGAATTGCAGCCTGGGAGTGTAAAGTGTGACGGATTTAATGCAAGTTGAGCTTCCGGTTTATAGTTTATTGAACCCAGATGGCTTATATTGCATTAATTACTCACTTTAACGTCATGGTTCGATAAATAAATATTAATAGAACATACGTTGTACCTTATGTTTGATTTTAAGCTTTGAAATCCCGCCCGAAAAGCAATAAATACAAGTATTTCTAGCAGCACGTTGCTGTGTTTCAAAATAAAAGCGTTTCCATGTATAGAGTTAGACATTGTATGTACGAGCGGGACTTCCGGTTCATAATGCCTTGCATAAAACACTTACGGTTATGAAATATTGACTTATTATTGTAATGGTTTGAATATTATGTGATACTATCAAGGGTCAATGTATTCTTTGTGGTGTTTGGATGATTAATTACTTTGTTGTCAGCTTATTTTATATACTGCAGTCCAAATGTTCATGGAATTAATGCTTGGATTATGTATTTATTTATTTTAACATTAAAATAATTTCCTGCTCTTTCTAATATCAAACTATTCACATAATCTCTGATGTATTTTTCATTTTCCAAACGTTTGAGCACCCTTTTATTAAATCCAGCTTTCCTCGTCCCTCTTTGCTGCACTCTTGTGGACAAAATAATGAAAAACATCTGTATTAATTACAAAATATTACTGTTTAAGAGCATACATGCGTTTCTTTAAAAACGAAGGGGTTATTCTATATACTGGAAGATATTCACTTTATTCATAGAGGTTTTATTTACATGCAATGATTGTTCTTTATCTGTTTGTGCGGCAGCCCTGGAAGCTAATACTAACAGCCCTCCACTGGCTGTCTGCAACAATAGATTTGGAGGAAAGAACACTGGATTGCTGAATTAAATCAAGCAAACATTAGTGTAAATTAATTTAACACACTGGCTTCTTTATTTCTTGCTCGGGTAGAAATAATTCACCCGAAGTCAACGATCTTTTGTTCTGGAGCTTCCATTTAGGCTATTTCTACACAGTATCTAACGTAGTAATGTAGATTATCTTTGTATTTACCCTTTCTTAAATCCATCCATTTACCTTCTTCTAACAGGGCAGGTATAATAATAAAATAATCACTAAAATTAGAAAAATAAAACGAGTACACAGACGTCACAACTGCAATGAAGCTGTGGAAAACATCCGGTCAGTAAAAAACTGAGAGTAACTTTGGAAAACATGGCACCAGCGCCGTAATGGGCGCCCTCCTGTGGCCACAGGAGGGAATTACAGCCTGGGAGTGTAAAGTGTGACGGATTTAATGCAAGTTGAGCTTCCGGTTTATAGTTTGCTGAACCCAGATGGCTTATATTCCATTAATAACTCACTTTAACGTCATGGTTCGATAAATAAATATTAATAGACCATATGCTGTACCTTACGTTTGAATTTAAGCTTTGAAAACCCGCCCGAAAAGCAATAAATACAAGTATATCTAGCAGCACGGAGCTGTATTTCAGAATAAAAGCGTTTCCTGGTATAAAGTTAGACATTGTAAGTACGAGCGGGACTTCCGGTTCTGCAGTGAAGCTGTGGAGAACATCCGGTCAGTAAAAATCTGAGGGTAACTTTGGAAAACATGACACCAGCGCCGTAATTGGCGCCCTCCTGTGGCCACAGGAGGGAATTGCAGCCTGTGAGTGTAAAGTGTGATGGATTTAATGCAAGTTGAGCTTCCGGTTTATAGTTTATTGAACCCAGATGGCTTATATTGCATTAATTACTCACTTTAACGTCATGGTTCGATAAATAAATATTAATAGACCATACGTTGTACCTTACGTTTGAATTTAAGCTTTGAAAACCCGCCCGAAAAGCAATAAATACAAGTATATCTAGCAGCACGTAGCGGTGTTTCAGAATAAAAGCGTTTCCTGGTATAAAGTTAGACATTGTATGTACGAGCGAGACTTCCGGTTCTGCAGTGAAGCTGTGGAGAACATCCGGTCAGTAAAAAACTGAGGGTAACTTTGGAAAACATGGCACCAGCGCCGTGATGGGCGCCCTCCTGTGGTCACAGGAGGGAATTACACCCTGGGAGTGTAAAGTGTGACGGATTTAATGCAAGTTGAGCTTCCGGTTTATAGTTTATTGAACCCAGATGGCTTATATTGCATTAATTACTCACTTTAACGTCATGGTTCGATAAATAAATATTAATAGACCATACGTTGTACCTTACGTTTGAATTTAAGCTTTGAAATCCCGCCCGAAAAGCAATAAATACAAGTATTTCTAGCAGCACGTTGCTGTGTTTCAAAATAAAAGCGTTTCCATGTATAGAGTTAGACATTGTATGTACGAGCGGGACTTCCGGTTCATAATGCCTTGCATAAAACACTTACGGTTATGAAATATTGACTTATTATTGTAATGGTTTGAATATTATGTGATACTATCAAGGGTCAATGTATTCTTTGTGGTGTTTGGATGATTAATTACTTTGTTGTCAGCTTATTTTATATACTGCAGTCCAAATGTTCATGGAATTAATGCTTGGATTATGTATTTATTTATTTTAACATTAAAATAATTTCCTGCTCTTTCTAATATCAAACTATTCACATAATCTCTGATGTATTTTTCATTTTCCAAACGTTTGAGCACCCTTTTATTCAAGAGTACCCTACTGCAGGCAAGATGGCGCCGCCACAACGTCCACACCGGAAGTCCATACCGGAAGTCCATACCGGAAGTTACAAAGCTAAAAACGTTGCAATAACACCCACACCGGAAGTTACAAAAATAAAAGCCTTGAAAAACAGGAACGTGAACGCAAAATAAAAGCCTTCAAAAACACGTAGGTTTACGCGTAATTCTTTTTTGCACTTACATTTTAATCGTATCAGTATTATTGACTAGTTGATTGACTCCAAAAGTGTATAGGCTGTTGAGAATTCAAGTTACTTAGAAGCCTGCACGAATCACTAAGTTATAGTGTTAACGTCTCAGCCATGCACAGCCTTTTGTTCCGAGTGTGTGTTGAAATACTTAAAGCTGATTATGATGCTGCCGTGATGACATCTGCATATGCCTCTCTTGTTTTGTCTGGGTCATATGTTATTTTATGTTGTGTTAGCCTGACTGTACCTCAGTACAGTTTGCTGTAGTGTTTGTTCCAAATTACCTTGCATGCTGTCTGCCTATGTGATCACATGTATAGATTAATGAATGAATGAAATACAGATCCAGAGTAGATCCACAGTCACGAGAGAAGAGCAGAATGTTATCTATGGTGCAGGGGCGAGTGGAGGAGGAAAATGTAGAGGTGTGTGGTGACTGTTTCTTTTTTAACATAATTTGTAACACGTTACAATGACACAGTGACAGGGGTGTTCATTAACCACAAGAACAAACGGAGGGAATGGTTTCTCCTTCTATTTTGAGACATTAGATGGGCGTAAACACTCTGAGCTTGTCAAACAGTTTTATTCAGATTGAATGCTTGATGCATGTACACCAATGTCTTAACAAGATCACTTTATTTGGCGTCCATGAAAACATTGAAGTTGGAACCTTCAATTAGAATGACTAGAAAAACTGCAAATGTACACATAGCTACTGTTTCTTTCCATCCAACCCCTACTTGAAATGTAGAATTATACTTTATTTTATGTTCTTTTAATGTTATATGTATGATGTCTTAACCCTTTTGTATTGATAATGTTGTACTTGAAAAAGAACAATGCACTTTTGCTATTACAAACTCCAAATCAACATAAAATATTAGGACTAAAATATTTCAACTTGAGGCACCACTGTCAGCCACTGATGATAGATGTACAGTACACAATCCTGGGGAGCCTCTGTTGTTTTTGTGGTGAATATAGATCTCTGTGTACAGCTTGAGTGTATTTTCCCTCTTACTTACAGTCTTTTCCTTCTCATCCCCTCCCCCCCACACACTAACACTCTACATTATTCTGTTCTTCATACACAGCGGGATCTCTCTCACTCACTCTCTCTATCACAATTAGCTTTCTGCTAATTGATTTAGCAGCGACAGACTAATGCAATCAATACGCTACACGAAGAAGAAACTTCCAGTTCGAAGCATCCGGCATTGGGTAGAGAGGGGGTTAAAGAATCACTTCCGGTATGGACTTCCGGTATGGACTTCCGGTGTGGATGTTGTGGCGGCACCATCTTGCCTGCAGTAGGGTGCCTCTCCTTTTATTAAATCCAGCTTTCCTCGTCCCTCTTTGCTGCACTCTTGTGGACAAAATAATGAAAAACATCTGTATTAATTACAAAATATTACTGTTTAAGAGCATACATGCGTTTCTTTAAAAACGAAGGGGTTATTCTATATACTGGAAGATATTCACTTTATTCATAGAGGTTTTATTTACATGCAATGATTGTTCTTTATCTGTTTGTGCGGTAGCCCTGGAAGCTAATACTAACAGCCCTCCACTGGCTGTCTGCAACAATAGATTTGGAGGAAAGAACACCGGATTGCTGAATTAAACCAAGCAAACATTAGTGTAAATTAATTTAACACACTGGCTTCTTTATTTCTTGCTCGGGTAGAAATAATTCACCCGAAGTCAACGATCTTTTGTTCTGGAGCTTCCATTTAGGCTATTTCTACACAGTATCTAACGTAGTAATGTAGATTATCTTTGTATTTACCCTTTCTTAAATCCATCCATTTACCTTCTTCTAACAGGGCAGGTATAATAATAAAATAATCACTAAAATTAGAAAAATAAAACGAGTACACAGACGTCACAACTGCAATGAAGCTGTGGAAAACATCCGGTCAGTAAAAAACTGAGGGTAACTTTGGAAAACATGGCACCAGCGCCGTAATGGGCGCCCTCCTGTGGTCACAGGAGGGAATTACAGCCTGGGAGTGTAAAGTGTGATGGATTTAATGCAAGTTGAGCTTCCGGTTTATAGTTTGCTGAACCCAGATGGCTTATATTCCATTAATTACTCACTTTAACGGCATGGTTCGATCAAGAAAGATTAAATGATCGTACTTTGTATCTTACGTTTCGATTTAAGCTCAGAAAACCCGCCCGAAAAGCAATAAATACAAGTATATCTAGCAGCACGTAGCTGTGTTTCAGAATAAAAGCGTTTCCTGGTATAAAGTTAGACATTGTAAGTACGAGAGGGACTTCCGGTTCTGCAGGGAAGCTGTGGAGAACATCCGGTCAGTAAAAAAATGAGGGTAACTTTGGAAAACATGGCACCAGCGCCGTGATGGGCGCCCTCCTGTGGCCACAGGAGGGACTTGCAGCCTGGGAGTGTAAAGTGTGACGGATTTAATGCAAGTTGAGCTTCCGGTTTATAGTTTATTGAACCCAGATGGCTTATATTGCATTAATTACTCACTTTAACGTCATGGTTCGATAAATAAATATTAATAGAACATACGTTGTACCTTACGTTTGAATTTAAGCTTTGAAAACCCGCCCGAAAAGCAATATATACAAGTATATCTAGCAGCACGTAGCTGTGTTTCAAAATAAAAGCGTTTCCTGGTATAAAGTTAGACATTGTATGTACGAGCGGGACTTCCGGTTCATAATGCCTTGCATAAAACACTTACGGTTATGAAATATTGACTTATTATTGTAATGGTTTGAATATCATGTGATACTATCAAGGGTCAATGTATTCTTTGTGGTGTTTGGATGATTAATTACTTTGTTGTCAGCTTATTTTATATACTGCAGTCCAAATGTTCATGGAATTAATGCTTGGATTATGTATTTATTTTATTTAACATTAAAATAATTTCCTGCTCTTTCTAATATCAAACTATTCACATAATCTCTGATGTATTTTTCATTTTCCAAACGTTTGAGCACCCTTTTATTAAATCCAGCTTTCCTCGTCCCTCTTTGCTGCACTCTTGTGGACAAAATAATGAAAAACATCTGTATTAATTACAAAATATTACTGTTTAAGAGCATACATGCGTTTCTTTAAAAACGAAGGGGTTATTCTATATACTGGAAGATATTCACTTTATTCATAGAGGTTTTATTTACATGCAATGATTGTTCTTTATCTGTTTGTGCGGTAGCCCTGGAAGCTAATACTAACAGCCCTCCACTGGCTGTCTGCAACAATAGATTTGGAGGAAAGAACACCGGATTGCTGAATTAAACCAAGCACACATTAGTGTAAATTAATTTAACACACTGGCTTCTTTATTTCTTGCTCGGGTAGAAATAATTCACCCGAAGTCAACGATCTTTTGTTCTGGAGCTTCCATTTAGGCTATTTCTACACAGTATCTAACGTAGTAATGTAGATTATCTTTGTATTTACCCTTTCTTAAATCCATCCATTTACCTTCTTCTAACAGGGCAGGTATAATAATAAAATAATCACTAAAATTAGAAAAATAAAACGAGTACACAGACGTCACAACTGCAATGAAGCTGTGGAAAACATCCGGTCAGTAAAAAACTGAGGGTAACTTTGGAAAACATGGCACCAGTGCCGTAATGGGCGCCCTCCTGTGGCCACAGGAGGGAATTGCAGCCTGGGAGTGTAAAGTGTGATGGATTTAATGCAAGTTGAGCTTCCGGTTTATAGTTTGCTGAACCCAGATGGCTTATATTCCATTAATAACTCACTTTAACGGCATGGTTCGATCAAGAAAGATTAAATGATCGTACTTTGTATCTTACGTTTCGATTTAAGCTCAGAAAACCCGCCCGAAAAGCAATAAATACAAGTATATCTAGCAGCACGTAGCGGTGTTTCAGAATAAAAGCGTTTCCTGGTATAAAGTTAGACATTGTAAGTACGAGCGGGACTTCCGGTTCTGCAGTGAAGCTGTGGAGAACATCCGGTCAGTTAAAAACTGAGGGTAACTTTGGAAAACATGGCACCAGCGCCGTGATGGGCGCCCTCCTGTGGTCACAGGAGGGAAGTACACCCTGGGAGTGTAAAGTGTGACGGATTTAATACAAGTTGAGCTTCCGGTTTATAGTTTATTGAACCCAGATGGCTTATATTGCATTAATTACTCACTTTAACGTCATGGTTCGATAAATAAATATTAATAGACCATACGATGTACCTTACGTTTGAATTTAAGCTTTGAAAACCCACCCGAAAAGCAATAAATATAAGTATATCTAGCAGCACGTAGCTGTGTTTCAAAATAAAAGCGTTTCCTGGTATAAAGTTAGACATTGTATGTACGAGCGGGACTTCCGGTTCATAATGCCTTGCATAAAACACTTACGGTTATGAAATATTGACTTATTATTGAAATGTTCATGGAATTAATGCTGTTAGTAGAGCTGATACTGAGCAGAAGTTTAAACAAAATTAAGAAAGTGGGTATAATGAATAATGAATTATTTAAAAACAGTAGCAGCAAAGACTTACTCTATGAAGGATTAATTGAGCAGTATATTTTACTTGATATCGAAATGCTTTATTGATATTACAATAAAGATATAGATGATAAAAGTGACCTCAGGGTCATTTAAATGGGAGTTTTATGTCAGAATATAAAACAGATGCTTTTCCTTGAAATACATACAAATCACATAGAAAAGTGCAAATGTGCTCAAGGACCATGTGACAATAAATACAATTATTTACATCCTCACAGTTTAAAACACACACACACGCACACGCGCGCGCGCACACACACACACACACACACACACACACACACACACACACACACACACACACACACACACACACACACACACACACACACACACACACACACACACCTCCAGGCTCAGGTGCTGGCAGTCAATATATGCTACGCAAGACAAAGCAGCTCTTCAAAGCTCTGCTGTAGGTCACTTGTGAACTGATAGTGGCTTAAATAAGGTCGTTGATTTAAAGCTGCACTCGAACAGCTGACGCTGACTGGAGAAATAAACGGTGTGGAACTCTTAGGGGTTTTCTCTTGTGCACAACCAGGCTCATCTTTGATGACACAAGAAAAGCAACTCTTAAATGTAAACGTCACTCCATGGTCGGTATGTTTTCAGTCTGTTTCTCCTTCTGCTCTTCTTAGCCAGAAAGTTTGTTCCTGGGATCAGAGGATGGTGCAGGCTCCAGAGCGAGCCGCCTGAGCTCCAGGGGGCCGAGATGTTGGCTGTGCTCTGCCTCTGGCAGGCATTGTATCGCTGCTTGCAGCAGCAGGAGTGGAGGAAGCCTCTCCCTGAGTGGCTGCGTCCCCGGGGATGACGCCCTGTGCTGGTGTTTGGTCCCTGTCGTTGGTCTGCTTTGATCTGGAGAAGGACAGCCGTCTGAAGAGAGAGAGCTGGGGACAAAGAGCTTCAGTTAATCCCTCTCTGCTACATGAGATCTCAGCTTCACATGCTAAACTTGTGTTTTCTAGAAGTAAGAGAAGTTCAACCTTTACCATATTTTAATAAACTGTGAAGCTAAAACCTTGTGCTCCACTTTCAGAACATAATCACAGAAAGAATGAGATGGCTTTCAGTATAGACATTTACACAAATACAGGCCGACATGTCAAAGCAAAGCTCCTGTACCTTTTTGTTGGAGACTGATTGGCTCCTCGCTGCACTGTCTGTCATCCCATTGGCCGGTTTGATGCTGTCACATGTTTTTTCTTCACCTTTAGAGTTTGGCTGCTCGGTGATTTCAGCTGCTGACATTTAAAAATAGATATGTATGTATATATATATTTTTTATTTTAAATTACACTAAATGTGTCATATCCGTCAGTCCTTAAGGCAAGCAGCGGACTGAACAAACCTCCATCATCTTCCTGCTTTCCATCACACACAGATTTGTCTTTCAGCTCTTCAGGTTTCTGCAACAAAATCAGACGTCAGCTGTGAGACTCAACAGACATGAAGAAATGAATCCAGCTCTTACAGGATGCTCAGGCTCATCTGTTGCTTTGTCTGAGTCGTCCAAACTGGAAGACTGTCCCTCAGTCTCAGCTGATGTATCGTTAGCCTCTTCTTCCACCTCTTCTTCATCAACAATGTCTTCCTCTACGTCATCTTCATCCTCCTCTTCCCCTTTGCTCCTTGTCTGAGTGAATCCTTTGGTGGAGTCCTGACAAAGAAAGATATTTGGAGAAAATAAGGACACTGCCAACAGCATGTAAACTGTTTTATGAGGAGAAGTAGCTTACTCTGGCAATAAAAATAACTTAGTAACTTTAGTGAAATAGTGCGTTAAATTAAAGAAGACATCCTGAGTTCCAGGTCTCTAATCACAGGATCTAGGATGAGTGAACGAAATGTTGAGGCTTACCGTTTACAGAAGAAAACACATATAAAGGAAGAGGAAAATAAGACTCAAAGCAAAAAAACAACATCAAGCAAACACACCATTTGTGCAGACAACAATTATTTATTACAAACACACAGATGACTGTAAACAGAAAATAAGAAGCAAGAAGTATTCCAACATATAAAAGAGTATAAAGCCGCCTGACAGCAGAGGAAAGAAGAGAAGTCAATGCACTTTGTTTCAAGTCTGGTTTTAAGCTGCCATAAAGAGGAGGAATAACCTTAAAACAGGTAAGAGCAGATGAATGTGATCAACGCTGAGGGCAGCATGAACTCACAAATCAGCTCTGAGAGAGACGAGTTCGTTCTCCTCTGTGTGAGCTGTGAAAGGCACCGTGAGTGTGAGCAGCACTGAGGCTCTCTGAGGGACTGAGGGGAGAACCATGAACTGAATATAGACCATATGAAAGATGTGTCTTCTTACCCTGTCCTGCTTTTTATTTTTATTGTTTGGTTTCATTTCAGGTTGAGGTACTGTGGTAACACGTCGTCCCAGAACTCCTCTGACTCGCCTGCTGCCTGACCTTTGACCCCTGACCTCAGCTTGACCCCTGATTTAGTGCTTCGTCTTTTCACTTCAGCTGACTTCTTCTTTCTGACAACCTCCTCCTCCTCCTCCTCCTCCTCCTCTTCATCTGTGCTGTCACCCTCTCCTTCTGCTTCCTCCTCCTCCTCCTCCTCTTCATCTGTGCTGTCAGCCTCTCCTTCCGCTTCCTCCTCCTCCTCCTCCTCCTCTTCATCTGTGCTGTCAGCCTCTTCCTCCTCTTCATCTTCACTCTCTTTTTCCTCTTCTTCCTCAGTACTCTCCTCTTCTTTTTCCTCTTCCTCTTGATTTGCACTCTCCTCCTCGTCCTCCTCCTCCTCTTGTTCACTATCACTCGCTTCTTCCTCACTACTCTCCTCCTCTTCCTCCTCAGCACTACTCTTGTTCTCCTCCTCCTCCTCCTCCTCCGTCTCACTCTCTTCTTCACTGATTTTGCTTTCTTCTGAAGACTTCAAAGATTCACTGTCTCTCTCTGTTCCTTCTTCCTCATCCCCCTCTTCTTCCTCATCTTCCTCCTCATTTTCAGAGTAACCCCCCTTGCTCTTTGAATCCTGAATTGAGTCTATCTCACTTTCCCCCTCCTCCTCCCCCTCCTCCTCTTCTTCTCCTTCACTTTCTATGCTGTCTTTGTCGTCCGTCTCGTCTTTGCTCTCACTACCCAACGTTTCGCTTGCCTCCTCTTCCTCCTCCTCCTCTTCTTCTCCTTCACTTTCTATGCTGTCTTTCTCATCCGTCTCATCTTTGCTCTCACTCCCCAACGTTTCGCTTGCCTCCTCTTCTTCTTCTTCATCACTTTCTTTGCTGTCTTTCTCATCTTTGCTCTCACTCCCTGCCTTCTCCCTTCCTTCCTCCTCCTCTTCTTCTTCTTCTTCTTCTTCTTCTTCTTCTTCTTCTTCTACATCACTTTCTTTGCTGTCTTTCTCATCCGTCTCATCTTTGCTCTCACTCCCCAACGTTTCGCTTGCCTCCTCCTCTTCTTCTTCTTCTTCTTCTTCTTCTTCATCACTTTCTTTGCTGTCTTTCTCGTCTTTGCTCTCACTCCCTGCCGTCTCCCTTCCATCCTCCTCCTCTTCTTCTTCTTCTTCTGCATCACTTTCTTTGCTGTCTTTCTCGTCTGTCTCATCTTTGCTTTCACTCCCTGTCGTCTCTCTCACCTCCTCTTCCTCCTCCTCTTCCTCCTCACTGCTCTCATCTTCCTCTTTATTGCTCTTTCCTGCATCAGTTTCTGACTCTTTGTCTTCTTCTTCTTCTTCCTCTTCCTCTGAAACTTTCCCCACCCTGTGATTAACATCCCCCTCCTCTTCGCTAACCTCTACACTTGTTCTCTGCCCTTCCTCATCCTCCTCCTCCTCCTCCCCCTGTGTGACTGTCACAGAGTCTGTGTTCTCCTCACTTTCCTCCTGACTGGTCCTGTCCTCTGGACTCTCGGCTGCAGGGATGATGTTGATGCTGACGGCAGATTTGTTGCTGAAATCGTCCTTGTAAGATTCAGCTTCTTCGCTCTGTGGTTTCTCCCTGCTGTCTCTGTGGACGCTGCTGCTGCTCTCTGACGTGGACAGTGACTGGGAGCTTCCTGACATTACTTCATGCATCAACACTGCTCCTGCTGCCAGAGAGGCGGCTCCAACAAGCAGACCTAGATTAGAACCCTCTTCTCTTTTTGCTTCTGCAGGTTTGAACTCTTTCATGGACTGAGCCTGTTTTTCATTGTTCTTGTTCTTGGATTGTTTTGAATAATCTGCGTTCTCTGGAGATTTTGAGCGTGTTTTCCCCTCAAGACGCGTCTGACTGCTCTCAGAGTCTGTGTGACTGTGTCCACGCTGACTTTGCACAGCTATTGGTTTGCTTTTAACACTGACACGTTTAGACTGCACTTGCTTAACTTTTACTGCAGATTCAGAACCGACACCTGAAGCATGCTTTCTGGTTTTAGGACTTTGTTTAGAGCCGATTTCCTGCTTAGATACTGCCTTCTTAATGTCTCCTAAACTTGGCTGCTTGCTTTTACCCTGTGTTCTTTGCAGCTCTTGCACAGCCATGATCACATTCTCTTTGTTCTTCTGGCATGTTTTCAGTCTCTGAGGGGTCTGAAGGGCCAGAGAGCGAGCGCTGTAGCCCCTCTGGAGCTCAGTGGGTAGTGCCTGCCGAGAACAGACGGGGCTGCTGTCTTGTGATGGAGGAGTAGAAGAGAAACTGCTCTGCTTCGAGAGCCTCCCCTCCTTTTTCTGGTTCTGCTCTTTTTTAGTCTTACCATGCTTACCCTTTCTCTATCCCCGGTACCAGAAAGCAAGAAGAAGATGAAACAGAGGCATGCACATTAAAAAAAGTGAGACAGGGAGAGAAATGAAGAGAGAAGAAAATCATACATTTATGAAGAACTGAATCAAAAAGGTAGGTGTGGGGAGCAGTTGTGTGAAGGGACTGGAGGTAAAAGTTGTGTTGAGTTACCTTCTGTACTGGAGACAGAGTAAGCATTTTATCACTGGGGTCCATCTTCATGACGTGTGTCTATCAGCAGAGAAAAAAGAGACATGAGCTGAAAAATCCACACAGTTCAAGTTCTCAGATGTAGGAGGGATTCACTGCTTTCTTACCATGTTGAGGAAGTCAGAGGTTTCTCCTAGACCTTTAACGCTGTCTGTGTCAGTCAGGCTCTCCACCACGCTGTCTGTCTGCTCTGAGGATGAAGGAGACAGCACATTAATCCAGATTATTCATGCTTCTCTGCACCACATCAGACTCTTTTACAAAATCAACAAACAGAACAAAGCATTAAGATCCCAGGGTGTCGTTGCGTTGAGCACATGTTGTGTGTAATACCACTGCATCACTGTAACATAGTCTGTCAAGTCTCCTGCCTATATTAGAGTTTTTCTTGCTTCTTCCTTTTTTTGTATTTTCTCTGACCAAGGAGCAGAAAAACTAAAATTAAACTCTCAACAAATAACTTCTTCTTATCAAAAGCAAAATGTTACTGGCCTTTGTTTGATTTCAGTGTTTTAATGTTTTCTTTTGAGACATTATTTTCTACCTGTCCACTCAGTTTGTTTGAATGGACTACCCTACATCAGTAAACTGGTTTCAAACCCCAAACCATCAGTTAGTTCCTGAAGATAAAATGAGAGGACTCTGATTGTAGAGGAACAGGAGGAGGAGGAGGAAGAAGAGGAGTTGGAGTTGGAGGTGAGGTAGGTACCCTGGTGCATTGACCCTGCTCTCCCCTGTTGGTGAGTGCCGTTGAGCACCTTTCTGTGGCTCAGCTGTGGTGGAGGCAGTCTGGGCGGGATGGTCTGGCTGGAGATGGGAAGCGATGGAAGGAGGTATCCAGACATCATGGAGGGCAACGTGCGAAACATGGCACCGAACTGGTCCGGAGATCTCTCCTGTAGGGGGGTCAGGAGATGAATACTGGTGTTTTGTTTTGATGAAGTGAGCATAGTTGTTTGTTTCATGCCCCATGCTCTGTACCCACCCTCTCCCTTCTGCGGACCCGAGCAGAGAGGCTCTTCTGCAGGCTGGAGGAGTCGGCAGCAGTCCCCAGCAGCTCCACATACGGCTTCTCCAGGTAATCTTCTGTCACGTCGTCTTCTTCCAGAATCACATCCCCGCAGCTCTGATCCCTTGGACGAGCAAACACCACCATGTGACAGCCTCCACATGTAGCCTGCACATAGACATCGTGAACCTCTTTAAAGTATTTATTTAAAAATATGATAAACATGTTCACTAAAAGGGATAAATAGGGGATACAAACTTCAATTCATTGAAAACTAAAAGCATTTTTTGTAAACCTTATTCCATTTCTTGCAGTACTGTCTTTTTTTAATTTCTAAAGGTTAAATTAGAACCCTATTCTGAAAACACCTACTGCCTGAACTGTGTACTTGAGGAAACGTGGACACACAGTGGGTTTGAACTGGTTTGTAAAATTTTCCTCTCCCAGCCCCAGTTTCCCATGTCGACCATCTCCGAATGTGTACAGCAGGCCGCTCTCTTCAAAACAAGCAGAACACAAGTTATCAGAGACAGACTGAAATCAGATACTGCAGTGGTATAAAAGGCAAGGGCCAATATTCACCTGTGATGACAGCAGTGTGATTCTCTCCACAGGTCACCTGACACACCCGGCCCACCTTGAAGTGCTCAACTAGTCGTGGCAACCTGGACTCAAAGATGAACGTCCCGTGACCAAGCTGTCCAAACTGTCCCAGACCAAATGTGTACACGTCATCGTCTGAAACACAGGACACACACAGACACAGAGTGTTTGCAGAAACAAGCCCTAAACATCTGGTTGGTCTCTTTAAAGTAGTTTATTCAGATGGAGTTTATTCAGACATTTTGTTACCTGTGAGAGCCACCGTGTGTCCTCCTCCACAGGCTACCTGCAGCACAGGCTCTTTGATGCTCTTCACCAGCTGAGGGACTCGATGTCGAGGCAGCTGCTCGGTACCCAGACCCAGTTTACCACTGTCACGCTCACCAAACGTGTACAGAGATCCATCAGCTAGAAAACATTGTTTTTTTCATTAGGATAAAAGTTGTATGTGCTTGTTTTAAACACTCTTATTGTAAAATAAATTTGATTTCATTTGATATTTTTACAGAATAGAAGTGAGTTTGAGGATTCACTTGGGTTTTGTTTCATATTCTTTTGGTTCTGGCGTTTCACCAAATTAAACCTAAAATTTGATGAAATTTAGGAAAATCTCTCAGCTGGTGCTCTTCTTTTCCTACCTGTCACTAAGGCAGAGTGGTAGTAGCCACAGGACACCCAGCTGATTGGTTGTCCCACGCTGACTTCCTGTGGCGAGGAGGCATGGTTGTCTTTCCCCAAACCAATCTGACCCTCGGTGTTGTCACCCCACATGAACAGTTTACCGCTCTCTGGGACAGAAATAAAGTAATTTACATTATTATTAACCTTTAATAAAACATAACAGATTATACAGCAGTGCTTGTATTCAGTAAAGTTTATTCAATGTTATCTTTTTATTGTCTTTATGAATTACAGAAATGTCTGTGCAGCACATGATAAAGAATGCCTCACACAACTGAAGAACAGGTGACATGTATTAACATCTGAGTATTACCTGTGAGAGCAGCAGATGTGTTTGAACCTGCAGCTAGCATTTTGATTGGTCCTTGTGAATCAAAGAAGTGAATCCTTTGGAAGGCTGTCCTCTCCTCACAGTCACCAAGCCCCAACTGACCCTCGCTGTTCCCCCCCGAGGAGAAGACGTTTCCCTGAGCTGCAGAGGAAAGGAACACAAAGTTTATAAATCCAAACTTGTTTTGGACACACATAAAAAGTAGAATCTCTCTTTGGAGTCAGACACTGACCTGTGCAGATAAGAGTGTGGTTTCTTCCACAGGCCACAAACTGAACTTTATCTGATTTAAGAGCTGCAGAAATACACAAGAAATGTTATTTCACACAGAAATATTCTTTGTTACAAGAACACATTTGCATGAAGGCTGAAAGTTTATTGCATTAGACCAGTCTGATGTTTATTCTGGTGGTTTCAATCTTACTCCCCAGTCTTCAGCAGAGGATGGACCATAGGGATGGACATGTATGTGTTGACTTGTGAGCTCAGTGTATGTGTCCAAGGATTCTTTCAACCTGTGTTATCTTATACTAGTAGCAGCACACATAAACCTAGCAACCAATAGTTTCTCAGTCTGTTTGTGCCGCCCTGGATTAGACCAGATTATGGACCCTCCAGATTGGGATTACAATGGTAACAAATCTCTGGGTTTCCCATTCAGCTGGGTTCTTCTACTTCTGCAATCATATAGAGGGTTTCCAAAGTGATGAGATTATAATCCCTCTTTGTTACTTAAAGCACTGACCATATTTACTTTTGCACTATTATGTTTATGTCATGTCTTCAGATGATCAAACAATATGATGTTCACAGCATTTAAAATTTCTGCTATAAAACCCTCAAGACAATTCTTTGACTTTGCAAGAGTTAAAGATATTTCAACAACTTGATGGTAATTTTAGTTTTTTAAAAAAGAATGTGTACAAACATTCAGATCTTTTTACTTAAATTTTAGATTTTAAAAATCATTTAATTTGGCTACAGCTCCCATGTTGCCCCTGGAAAGAAAACCGCTCGAAATTTTAGCATCAGGCTAAGTTAAAAACAATCTACCATCTACCTTCGAGGTCTTGATGTGTCCCTGTCCCTAAAACAGTTTCCTGTCCAGACTAAAGGAGGGGTCCCCACCTCTGAAGTACTCCCTCTTCACTTCCTGTCGGCAGCTGTCGGTGGCAGCACTAACACAACAATACTCTCACTTTTTGGTCTAAAACAGGGATCAGAGAGCTTTTTAAAGACCAACCTTTGACACACGTTGGCTTGTTCACAGTCACTTTGGATCCAAGACCAAGCTGGCCCCAGTTGTTGCTGCCAAACATGAAGAGTTTCCCATTTTCTGAGGAAGCATACACAGAAAGATTTGGTTTTGAGTGACTTTACATTAGTGCAGAGTTATCAAGGGGACACCAAGCCTCAGCTCAGAATCAGAAAAAAGCAGGTGTATACATTAATACACGATGCCTCTTACTTGTTATGAAAGCGGTGTGCTCATCCCCACAGGCGATTCTCAAAGGGACATCATTTTTAAGCCAGAATTTGCTGGGGACATTGTCTGCAAATTTGCTCTTTCCAAAAGTGAAAACTGCTCCTGTTTCTGAGAAGAAGAAGAAGGAGGAGAAGAAGGAGTGAGGCTGAACAATGAATCATCAATCATATTAAGGTCTATGTGAAGTTCAGATATCCAAATATTTGTAGATACAGCCTTTTTAATATGACTGGTACTGTTCTCACTACAGAAAGAAACAGAATGACTTATCATGCAGTAAAGATGTTTATTTGGTCAGAAGGGTTTTTGTGTAGTAGTTGGTCAATGTGGAGCACAGTTAAAAATGTCAGCTGCATCAAAACAATTTACATTGGATGAAGTAAATCAAAGAATGTATTATTATTAGCCAGCAAGCTAAAATAGAAGGTAAAATGCAAGCTAATGACGGCTAACTTGCATATTAGATTCAAATTGCAGGGTTAAAACCCCGAGGAGGAATAGATAATGAAGTAACTGATTATTTTGTACCTGGTATCTCGTCCTCCACCTCCCCTGCCATCTCTTACGGACTTTAATCCGCTTTTCTCGTTGTCGTAGGCGTGTTTCTGCCCCTCTTGTTTTCGACTCTGACAACCCGGAAGTAAACAAAACTTCTCCTAGGCTACGATACTAACCACGTGACCACTGAACACACGGGACGGACCATTGCTTTATGGTTTTTGTATATTAAAATTAAAAATAATACTTTAACATCAGAGTTGTTTTTGCTTTTGGAATATACAATACATTCAAAATCAATTATCTACTTAAAAAAAAAAAAAAATTAGCGATTTTATAACACTGCAAACATTTCATAAAATTGACCAAGTTCTCAACGTAATAGATTTATTTTAATGAATCAACTTTTAGACGTGGTATTTAAGGTATTTTGTGTTTGTTTATTCGCCTTTAGTTTTAGTATAAAGGTTTTATTTTAAGTGGAACTTTATGTATACGCTGTTGTTTCACGTCGGAACTTTAGTCCTCAATTGTCCACCGGTTTGTTTGGGAACACATCTGTAGTTGCAAACGTTGGTAGTTTTAAAGTTTTTCTGTTGTTAAATGTTTCTTTATGTGTTATAATCTGATTTTTTGATATAAATACAGTTATAAAGTAAATCGAGTTAATTCTGTTTATAAATACAAAAGCATTAACAGTTAGCTAACCTGTTATTAACGTGTAGTTAGCTGACTTTGTGGGGTTTCTATCATTCTGTACTTTTAAAGAACATAAACACATTGTAAATAACTGTAGATCTGTCAGTCAAAGCAGTTTAAATGTATACTGTCCCTTGGATATGTCAGTACTGTGTGTATTTTGTAGTTCCCACTGTTTAGCTGAATCCTAGGAGCTTTAAATGTCTAAACTTTCTTTGTGTAAGGGGAAACGTGTTCATCTTTACATGGCTGCATTTGGTGTCTTTGCCATTTCCTAATTGACATGATTCACTCCTGAAACGTGCACTTTTCTTTAAAAGGCTGCTGACGAGAAATTCCTCGTTTTATTCCCCGAAAAGAGGCCCTATTCCAGATCAGCAGAGAGGGCCTGGTACCCGCAGGAGCTGACTCTGAGGTCTCCCTCCTACAAGGTGGTGATCATGCGGTCTGGACGGCGTCTGTAACCCTTCTATAACAGATCTCAGTCCATTCTTTGGAGGTGAGTAACTAAGACACGTTTGATTAAAAAGAAAGTTACCACATGTTTTCGAGTGTGGGTGTTCAGTGGCAGCAACGTCCAGGAACACTTGTAAGAATGCAGAGAAGTCGGCCTGATTTGACCTACAATACTGAGCTGCCAAAATGTCTATGCACATCTGAACACCTTCAACCACACATGGTTTGATTTGGATTCTTTTTGATCATTGCACACACATCTATATTGCATTAAAAAGGGGGATAATACAATCAACTGCTCAAAGTCTTTGCAGGGCAGAAGTGTATGAATCCTGAAATGTTTAAAAGGTTAATACAAAGTGTAATTTCATGCTCTGTAATTTGCTGTTTCACTGTTAAAGTTGCAGTTTCTTTTATGTCAAGGAACCAGATATTTTCTAACACAGATTGTCTTATCACCAGTATTTTTACTTGTGTATGAGAAACAGTGTACATTTGCATTAACTTGAACATGTTGTCTCTGTTCAGTTTGTTAAATACTAGGTTTCTGGGCCACGATGGAGGCTTGTGACGTTCCTTCTGATGTCCTCCTGCAGCGTCCCTGGCTTCCTGTGAGCATCAGTGGCCGTAATCTCCATGCTAAGAGTTGGTTTGGAGACTCAGCATACCACATCCTGCTGACAGACATGCACTGTGTATGGGAGGAGAGGATGGGCTCAGCAGCAATCGAGAAAAGAGCACAGGTAAACACAGAACTGAAGAGTTAGTGACTATCAAATCACAGAAAAAAGGTAATAGGTGTAAACCCC